>NC_069501.1:1282343801-1282418801 GCF_027579735.1 Bombina bombina | reverse complement strand
TCTCCCGTAGAAATAATGAGAGATATCTGCTATGGAAAAGTTTGTTATGGAGAACAAAGGACGCAAGGAGAACCGGATGTTAAACTTTAATATTACACCTAATACAGTTAATCTGTTTTCAGTGCACTGTACCTCACTGCTATTTGTATATGCTTAGGTTTTTCTTTCAGAATAATTTCTGTTTTAAGTATTTTGAATAAAGTTCACCACACTTTTAAATTTGCCAGAAACAACAGTGAGATCTGTAGGGCAAAATATTTATAGAATTACGCTGAAATTTGAGAGAAAATGTTATATATGTCCATGATCAGCCCATGTTACAAAAACAATTACCCTTTGCATTGTTTACTTATAAGAACTAATTTCTATGCATTCTGTGCACATCCAGTTTGTACCTTAATCACAATTTACACCATGAATATTTCATAAGATTTATTACTGTGTCATTTATGTACCCATTTTACATTTTTGAACATAAGATGTTTGGTTAACAATTTTATTACAATTTTTGAAATACCTGAACAATAAAAGAAATGTCCTGTGTATATTTGTGTGATTGGTCGAATTATTTGTGCTGCATTAATTTTAAATTATGATTTTCATTGTGCACTTCTGTAATGTAAACATCTCATTCCCCTACAAAAATGCAGTGTATTCCCCTTAGTGAGGCACCCTGTTTTTAGGGTAAAATGGGTCTTTATAGAATTCCACTAGGGAAATAGAAGTACTGGTGAGCATTTCTAAAGAATCTCACCAGCCCAGAGAGCTTTATTAAATCGGGCCCTAAGCATAGGAGATGCACAAGAAGGAGACATTACTTGATACTAGATGTACTATGTTAGGATGCCCTGATAGCATTAGCAGCTACGAACTGAAGAGGGGCAAAATCTTTACCACCATTTCTTTGGTGAGTTCCATAAGTTTATACCTACACACAGGGCATAAGCTCACTCAGGTCCTGGGGTCTGGCTATTTTAGGTCTCTAGTTGTAGTTAGGTCTCATCCTGTTTTATTTCTGTAAATAAATTGGGTGTAGAAGAGAGCACATTGCAACTACCAGTACATCCTGGTATTAATTAAGGTTTTTCTAGGTTTTATTTTGGTGCAAAGCTTAAAAGGGGTAGGTGTAGGGCTGTAACACTGATTGTTTTGTTGGAAATGAGAGGTTGCTAAAGGTTCCCAAATTCTTCCAGTGAGCTAATCAGAGCTATTGATGGCTCATCCCCAGAGTCTTGTTTGGAGGTGAGAGAGAGAAAAATAATTGTTTTCCTTATTTATTTTTTCATCTTCATCGTCAACATGGCTTTACCAAGACGGATACCAGCTTTGTGTTTAGGAAGATGTGGTCTTGCCTTGGTCATTGATGGGGCTTAACAGTGCATAATGAGAAGCTATATGAAGTTTATGCTACATGGTTATGGCTGTCGTACCCTTGTTGGTGGGTCAGGTTAGATGGTCTTGACCATATTTAGATACTTCCTAAAAATATATAATTGCCACTACAACCCTGGATTTACATATAGTGACAAAATAAAGGCCTGGTCACTCAGACAACCATATACATGGAGGCCCATTTATCAAGCTCCGTATGGAGCTTGAGGGCCCTTGTTTCTGGCGAGCCTTCAGACCATGGCTCCATAACCCTGCCCACCTGCTCTAAGCAGGCGGACAGGAATCGCCGCAATTCAACCCGATCGAGTACGATTGGGTTGATTGACACCTCCCTGCTGGCAGCCTGTTGGCCGCAAGTTTGCAAGGGGTGGCGTTGCACCAGCAGCTCTTGTGAGCTGCTGGTGCAATGCTGAATATGGAGAGCATATTGCTCTCCGCATTCAGCGAGGTCTTGTGGACCTGATCCGCACTGTAGGATCAGGTCTGCAAGACCTTTGTTACATAGGCCCCATGGTCACTAAAACAACCATAGGTACGGTCACTCAGACACCCATAGGCCTCATCACTCAGACACCCATAGGCCTGGTCACTCAGACACCCATAGGCCTGTTCACTCAGACATCCATAGGCCTGGTCACTCAGACACCCATAGGACTGGTAAGTCAGACACCCATAGGCATGGTCACTCAGACACCCATAGGCCTGGTCACTCAGACACCCATAGGCCTGGTCACTCAGACACCCATAGGCATGGTCACTCAGACACAAAAAGGCCTGGTCAGTCAGACACCCAAAGGCCTGGTCACTCAGACACCCATAAGCATAGTCACTCAGACACCCATAGGCCTGATCACTCAGGCACCCATAGACCTGGTCACTCAGACACCAATAGACCTGGTCAGTCAGTCACTCATAGGCCTGGTCAGTCAGACGCTGTGGCAGGGTTCTGTAGCAACCCAAGGGTTGCAGGTTCGATCCCTGGTGAGGTCCACTCAGCCTTTCATCCTTCGCACTGTAGGATCAGGTCTGCAAGACCTTTGTTACATAGGCCCCATGGTCACTAAAACAACCATAGGTACGGTCACTCAGACACCCATAGGCCTCATCACTCAGACACCCATAGGCCTGGTCACTCAGACACCCATAGGCCTGTTCACTCAGACATCCATAGGCCTGGTCACTCAGACACCCATAGGACTGGTAAGTCAGACACCCATAGGCATGGTCACTCAGACACCCATAGGCCTGGTCACTCAGACACCCATAGGCCTGGTCACTCAGACACCCATAGGCATGGTCACTCAGACACAAAAAGGCCTGGTCAGTCAGACACCCAAAGGCCTGGTCACTCAGACACCCATAAGCATAGTCACTCAGACACCCATAGGCCTGATCACTCAGGCACCCATAGACCTGGTCACTCAGACACCAATAGACCTGGTCAGTCAGTCACTCATAGGCCTGGTCAGTCAGACGCTGTGGCAGGGTTCTGTAGCAACCCAAGGGTTGCAGGTTCGATCCCTGGTGAGGTCCACTCAGCCTTTCATCCTTCGCACTGTAGGATCAGGTCTGCAAGACCTTTGTTACATAGGCCCCATGGTCACTAAAACAACCATAGGTACGGTCACTCAGACACCCATAGGCCTCATCACTCAGACACCCATAGGCCTGGTCACTCAGACACCCATAGGCCTGTTCACTCAGACATCCATAGGCCTGGTCACTCAGACACCCATAGGACTGGTAAGTCAGACACCCATAGGCATGGTCACTCAGACACCCATAGGCCTGGTCACTCAGACACCCATAGGCCTGGTCACTCAGACACCCATAGGCATGGTCACTCAGACACAAAAAGGCCTGGTCAGTCAGACACCCAAAGGCCTGGTCACTCAGACACCCATAGGCATAGTCACTCAGACACCCATAGGCCTGATCACTCAGGCACCCATAGACCTGGTCACTCAGACACCAATAGACCTGGTCAGTCAGTCACTCATAGGCCTGGTCAGTCAGACGCTGTGGCAGGGTTCTGTAGCAACCCAAGGGTTGCAGGTTCGATCCCTGGTGAGGTCCACTCAGCCTTTCATCCTTCCAAGGTCGTTAAAATTAGCAGCGCCTTGAGACCCTTATGGGTGAGTAGCCGTGCTTTACAAGTACCCAATACATACATACATACATACATACATGGTCACTCAGACACCCATAGGCCTGGTCAGTCAGACACCCATAGGCATGGTCACACAGACACCCATAGGCCTGGTCACTCAGACTTCCATAGACCTGGTCCCACAGACACACATAGGCCTGATCAGTCAGACACCCATAGGCCTGGTCTGTAAGACACCCATAGGCCTGGTCAGTCAGATACCCATAGGCATGGTCACTAAGACACCCATAGGCATGGTCAGTAAGACACCCATAGGCCTGGTAACACAAACAGCCATAGGTCTGGTCCAGTCAAACACCTAGAGCCCTGGTCACTCAGACACCCATTGGTCTGGTCAGTCAGACACCCATATACATGGTCACTGAGACACCCATAGGCATGGTCAGTCAGACACCCATAGGCCTGGTCAGTCAAACACCTAGCGCCCGGGTCACTCAGACACCCATAGGCATGGTCAGTCAGACTCCCATAGGCATGGTCAGTCAAACACCTAGAGCCCTGGTCACTCAGACACCCATAGACCTGGTCAGTCAGACACCCATAGACATGGTCACTCAGAAACCCATATGCATGGTCAGTAACCCATAGGCATGGTCAGTAAGACACCCATAGGCCTGGTCACTTAGACACCCATAGGCATGGTCATTCAGATACCTATAGGCCTGGTCACTCAGACACCCATAGGCATGGTCAGTCAGACACCTATAGGCCTGGTCACTCAGACACCCATAGGTCTGGTCACTCAGACAACCATAGGCCTTGTCACTCAGACACCCATAAACCTGGTCACTCATACAACCATAGGCGTGGTCACTCAGACACCCATAGGCATGGTCACACAATCACCCATAGGCCTGGTCACTCATACAACCATACAACCATAGGCGTGGTCACTCAGACACCCATAGGCATGGTCACACAATCACCCATATGCCTGGTCACTCAGACACCCATAAGCCTAGTCACTCAGACACCCATAAGCCTGGTCACTCAGACACCCATAGGCATGGTCACTCAGATACCCATAGGCATGGTCACTCAGACAACTATAGGCATGGTCACTCAGACACCCATAAGCCTGGTTACTCAGACACCCATAGGCATGGTCACTCAGACACCCATAGGCCTGGTGTGTATGACAAATTGTGTTTTCGGCTGGCCAGAGGATGCTGTTCTACAACCTGCATATTAGTGTAAATATTTATGCTCTAAATTTAGCAGCCAAAAAGATCTTTGTTTGTCATAGGCAGACAGAAAACTGTCTGAAAGGGAAATAATAAACCACTGTGTAAGTGGAAAATGCTTTGGACATTTTTTGTTTGTGGGCATTGGAGATGGAAGTTTAGTCTCTTGGCATCAAAGATGAGAGGAAGATTGTTGAAGACACGTGCCTAAGATCATTGAGATTGGCACCATATTGTTTGCATTGCTTGGGTAGGACGACATTTACACAGAGGTGTTGTAATAAAATAAATAAATACTTTGGCATCTACTTATCAAGCCGTCAACTTACTTGCATTTGACGGCACCAATACGCTTGCCTAAGATCGTCTAACATCGCTGCCGTGGACCTGAATACGTTCTCCAAAGTTACCAAAAAAGCTGTCAAAAAGCCACGCACCAAGTACGGTGCGATGAGCAGTGGACTGTTGTTAACTAACAGTTATCGATCTCGCTGCTCTTCGGCTTTTTCTCAGCTTTATTGGTAAACTGTCACTAAACACCCACACTATACTAAACTGTTTTACTCCTATACCACCGCTCCCAGAGCCCACCGCAACTCTAATAAATGTATTAACCCCTAAACCACCGCTCACGGACCCAGCCACCACTAAATAAAGTGTTTAACCCCTAAACTGCCGCTCCCAGAGCCCACCGCCACCTACATTATACTTATGAACCCCTAATCTGCTGCCCCCTACACCGCCGCCACCTACATAACAATTATTAACCCCTAAACCTAAGTCTAACCCTAACACTCCCTAACTTAAATATAATTTAAATAAATCAAAATAAAATTACTATCAGTAACTAAATTATTCCTATTTAAAACTAAATACTTACCTATAAAATAAACCATAAGCTAGCTACAATATAACTAATAGTTACATTGTAGCTATCTTAGGGTTTATTTTTATTTTACAGGCAAGTTTGTATTTATTTTAACTAGGTAGAATAGTTATTAATAGTTATTAACTACCTAGCTAAAATAAATACAAAAGTACCTGTAAAATAAAACCTAACCTAAGTTACAATTACACCTAACACTACACTATCATTAAATAAATTCCCTAAATTAAATACAATTAAATACAATTATCTAAAGTAAAAGAAAACCCCACTAAATTACAGAAAATAATAAACAAATTACAAGATTTTTAAACTAATTACACCTAATCTAACCCCCCTAACAAAATAAAAAATGCCCCCCCAAAATAAAAAAAGCCCTACCCAAAAAAAAACACCATCCACAAAACCAACCCTACTCTAAAACCCACCCAATACCCCCTTAAAAAAACCTAACACTAACCCCTTGAAGATCACCTTTCTGGGAGAATTCTTCACCCAACCGGGCCGAAGTCCTCAACGAACCCGGCAGAAGTGGTCCTCCAGATGGGCAGAAGTCTTCATCCAGAAGACATCTTCTATCTTCATCCATCTGGCGCGGAGTGGGTCCATCTTCAAGACATCCGACACGGAGCATCCTCTTCATCCGATGGCTCTTCTGGAATGAAGGTTCCTTTAAATGATGTCATCCAAGATGGCGTCCCTTCAATTCTATTGGCTGATGCAATCGGACAATAGGATTGAGCTGGCATTCTATTGGCTGATTGGAACAGCCAATAGAATGCCAGCTCAATCCTCAATCCTATTGGCTAATTGGATCAGCCAATAGGATTGAACTTTAATCATATTGGCTGATTGCATCAGCCAATAGGCTTTTTCCTACCTTAATTCCGATTGGCTGATAGAATTCTATCAGCCAATTGGAATTGAAGGGACGCCATCTTGGATGACGTCATTTAAAGGAACCTTCATTCCAGAAGAGCCGTCGGATGAAGAGGATGCTCCGCATCGGATGTCTTGAAGATGGACCCTCTCCGTGCCAGATGGATGAAGATAGAAGATGCCGTCTGGATGAAGACTTCTGCCCATCTGGAGGACCACTTCTGCCCGTCTGGAGGACCACTTCTGCTGGATTCATTGAGGACTTCGGCACGGTTAGGTGAAGTCTTCTCCCGGTAAGGTGATCTTCAAGGGGTTAGTGTTAGGTTTTTTTAAGGGGGTATTGGGTGGGTTTTAGATTAGGGTTAGTTGTGTGGGTGGTGGGTTTTAATGTTGGGGGGGGATTTGTAATTTTTTTTATAGGTAAAAGAGCTGATTACTTTGGGGCAATGCCCCATAACAGGCCCTTTTAAGGGCTATATGTAATTTAGTGTAGGGTAGGGCTTTTTTATTTTGGGGGGCTTTTTTATTTTGTTAGGGGGATTAAATTAGGTGTAATTAGTTTAAAAATCTTGTAATTTGTTAATTTTTTTCTGTAATTTAGTGGGGGGTTTTTGTACTTGAGATAATTTTATTTAATTGTATTTAATTGTATTTAATTGTATTTAATTTAGGGAATTTATTTAATTATAGTGTAGTGTTAGGTGTAATTGTAACCTAGGTTAGGTTTTATTTTACAGGTACTTTTGTATTTATTTTAGCTAGGCAGTTATTAAATAGTTAGTAACTATTTAATAGCTATTGTACCTAGTTAAAATAAATACAAACTTGCCTGTAAAATAAAAATAAACCCTAAGCTAGAAACAATGTAACTACTAGTTATATTGTAGGTAGCTTAGGGTTTATTTTATAGGTATGTATTTAGTTTTAAATAGGAATAATTTAGTTAATAATAGTAATTTTATTTATATTTATTTAAATTATATTTAAGTTAGGGGGTGTTAGGGTTGGACTTAGGTTTATTGGTTAATAAATTTAATATAGTGGCGGTGACGTTGGGGAATGGTAGATTAGGGGTTAATAAGTATCATGTAGGTGGCGTTGGGCTCCGGGAACGGCGGTTTAGGGCTTAATAATATAATGTAGGTGGCGGCGATGTCGGGGCGGCAGATTAGGGGTTAATAAGTATAATGTAGGGGGCGGCGGTGTAGGAGGCGGCTAATTAGGGGTGTTTAGACTCGGGGTACATGTTAAGGTGTTAGGTGTAAACATAACTTTATTCTCCCATAGGAATCAATGGGATATCAGGCATCAGCGAACATAAGCTTTTGCTGCTTTCAGACTCCCATTGATTCCTATGGCATCCGTCACCTCTGGGGCGGAGGATTGAAAACCAGGTACGCTGGGCCGGAATAGTGCCAAGCGTACCTGGTAGATATTTGATAACTAACAAAAGTAGTCAGATAGTGCCGAACTTGCATTCGGAACATCTGTAATGACGTAAGCATCGATCTGTGTCGGACTGACACCGGCAGATCGTATGTTACGTCACAAAATTCTAGTTTTGCCGGTCTGTAGGCTTTGATAACTAAGGGGAATCAGGCTCGCCACAATTACGCTGCGGAATTCCAGCGTATTTGCGGTTGACGGCTTGATAAGTAGATGCCAATGTAGGAAATCTTCTGTAGACGTGAGGGCTCTACATTAATGACACCATGGCAAGTGGTTCTGAGCGTTCTGTTAACTGAAAGAGAAGAGTTTGTGAGGTTTTACAGGCACTTGTCCAAGCACTAAACAACCAGCTGATCCCAGGGCAGCTTCTGCTTCTAATGAAGGGAAGTTCTGGCTGGGCATAAATTGTTGTTTTATTCATGAACATGCTCATCTGGCATAGCCTCGCTTCAGCAAGCATAAAGCAGGAGAGTAGATCTGCTGTCAGAAATCACACATCCTGCAGAGGAAAATACCAACGCATCACTGGTGCAGAGCATTAAAGACAATGGTGTGTGTTGTTAGGGTTTTAGAATCTGCACACACGCACACATACACACACACACAAACTACACACACTACACACACACGCACACTACACACACACGCACACATACACACACACACAAACTACACACACTACACACACACGCACACTACACACACACGCTCACTACACACACACACTACACACACACACACACTACACACACACACAAACTACACACACACTACACACACACACACACACGCACACTATACACACACACAAGCTACACACACGCACACTACACACACGCACACTACACACACACACAAACTACACACACACACGCACACTACACACGCACACATACACATAAACACACACACAAACTACACACACAAACTACACACACACTCACTACACACACACACACAAACTACACACACAAACAATACACACACGCACACTACACACACACGCACACTACACACACACTTCACACATACACACACACACACAAACTACACTCACGCACACTACACACACACACAAACTACGCACACACACTTCACACACACACACACACAAACTACACACACAAACACTACACACACGCACACTACACACGCACACTACACACAAACACAAACTACACACACGCACACTACACACACACAAACTACACACACACACTTCACACATACACACACAAACTACACACACAAACACTACACACACGCACACTACACACACACACAAACTACACGCACTTCACACATACACACACACACAAACTACACACACGCACACTACACACACGCACACTACACACACGCACAAACTACACACACACACTTCACACATACACACAAACTACACACACAAACACTACACACACGCACACTACACACACACAAACTACACACACACACAAACTACACACACAAACACTACACACACACACAAACTACACACACACACAAACTACACACACACACTTCACACATACACACAAACTACACACACAAACACTACACACACGCACACTACACACACACACAAACTACACACACACACAAACTACACACACACACTTCACACATACACACACACAAACTACACACACAAACACATACATGCACACATATTCAATAACAAATTACTGTTCAGCACTCAGTGAGGTTTTTAGTCCGTACAAGCTGCCAAGGTTTATACCTCCAGAACCCAGTAAAAATTGTAGAAAGTCCAAGCTGCAGCAGCACTGTGTAAAAAGGTTTTTATTCAAGTTTTTATTTTTGGCTTGAATAAAAATCTTTTTACACAGTGCTGCTGCAGCTTGGACTTTATACACACACACATACATACACACTACACACACGCACACATAAACACACACACAAACTACACACACACACTACATACTGCACACACATACACTGCACACACAGACACACACACACACTACACACATGCACACACAAACACACACACACACTACATACTGCACACACACACACTGCACACACAGACACACACACTACACACACACAATCACACTACACACACGCGCACACAAACACACACACACAAACTACACACACACACACACTACACACAAACACACAACAAACTACGCACACACACACTACATACAAACTACACACACACACACACTATACAAATACACCCACAGAAACTACACACAAACTACACACACACACAAACTACACACATGCACCCACACAAACTACACACACACACACTACACAAATACACCCACACAAACTAAACACACACACTACACACATACACACACAAACAAACACACACTACACAAATACACCAACACACACAAACTACACACACACACTAAACACACAAATGCACCCGCACTACACAAATACGCCCACACAAACTACACACGCACACACTACACAAATACACCCATACAAACTACACACACACTACACACACAATCACACTACACACACGCACACACAAACACCCACACAAACTACATACACACACACTATACACAGACACACACACACTACACACAAACACACAACAAACTACACACACACACTACATACAAACTACACACACACACACACTATACAAATACACCCACAGAAACTACACACAAACTACACACACACAAACTACACACATGCACCCACACAAACTACACACACACACACACTACACAAATACACCCACACAAACTAAACACACACACTACACACATACACACACAAACAAACACACACTACACAAATACACCAACACACACAAACTACACACACACACTAAACACACAAATGCACCCGCACTACACAAATACGCCCACACAAACTACACACGCACACACTACACAAATACACCCATACAAACTACACACACACTACACACACAATCACACTACACACACGCACACACAAACACACACACAAACTACATACACACACACTATACACAGACACACACACACTACACACAAACACACAACAAACTACACACACACACTACATACAAACTACACACACACACACACACACTATACAAATACACCCACAGAAACTACACACAAACTACACACACACACAAACTACACACATGCACCCACACAAACTACACACACACACACACTACACAAATACACCCACACAAACTAAACACACATACTACACACATACACACACAAACAAACACACACTACACAAATACACCAACACACAAACTACACACACACACACTACACAAATACACCCACACAAACTACACACGTACACTAAACACACAAATGCACCAGCACTACACAAATACGCCCACACAAACTACACGCACACACTACACAAATACACCCATACAAACTACACAAACACTACACAAATACACCCACACAAACTACACACACACACACACACAAATACACCAACACAAACTACACACACACACTACACAAATACACACACATACTACACCAATGCACCCACAAAAATACACACACCCACTACACAAATACACCCACACAAACTACACACACACACTACACAAATACACCCACAAAAACTACACAAATACACCCACAAAAACTACACAAATGCACCCACACAAACTACACCCACACACACACACACTATACACAAAAACACCCACACAAACTACACACACACTATACACACATACTACACAGATACACCCACACAAACTATGCCCCACACACACTACACAAATTAACACACAAACACTACACAAATACACCTACACAAACTACACACCACACACACTACACACACACTACACAAATACACACACACACACACACACAAACTACACACACACACACACTATACATGCACACACAACACAAACTACACACACAATACACAAATACACCCACACTAACACATACATACACACAAACACACACACTACACATATACAAACACAAATAAATTCATGCAAACATAGAAACACATACACACTACACATACATACTATACACATACACACACAAACTACACAGACACACATACATGCACACATATAAACACATACACATATAAACACTACACATATACATGCACACATATACTACACATATATACACACACAACACATACATGCACACATTTACTACACACATAAACACATACATGCACACATATACTACACATATATACACATACAAACACATACATGCACACATATACTACACATATATACACACACAAACACATACATGCACACATTTACTATACACATAAACACACACAAACACATACATGCACACATATACTACACATATATACACACGCAAATACATATATGAACACATATGCTATGCACATAAACACACACAAACACATACATGTACACCTAGACTACACACATATATATATATATATATATATACACACACAACTACATGCATGCACACATATACTACACATATATACGCTCACAAATACATACATGCACACATAGAAACACACACATACTAAACATATACACACTACTGAAATATACCCACAGAAACTACACACACATACATGCACACATAGAAATGCACACACTGCACATACACACATAAATGCAGACATAGGAACCCAAACACATACTGTACACATACACACAACATACATAAACACACACAGTGGCGTCACTAGGGGGTGCGGGGGGTGCAGGCCGCACCTGGGTGACACCCTCCAGGGGGTGACACCAAAATAATTTTTTTTTTTTTTTTTTTTAAATTTTATTGAAATTTAAAGAAATACAATGTTGAGATGCATAGATTATTTTATTAGAGGCAGGCATTTGTGAACATTAGTGGGACTGGGGAAGTTGTAGACACACAATTTTTTTGCCCCTTGAGCCAGTGCTGCAATTTCAACAAATAGTTTTCCCGGCTGCTTTTGCTTGTTTGCACTTTGCTCCTCCCCTGCCCAATTTCACTATGAATGTTGTGGGCGTGCCGTGGGGCTTGCAAAGTTGCGCTGCTAGCCTAAACCTGCCTGCCTATCTGGGCTCACTGCTCAGTGACATGCGGCCCAGGGCTGAGCACTGACAGACTTGGAACAGGGTCAGAGAGCAGAATTTTCATAGTTTATGCGCCTAAACCTTTTCATAATTAATGCAGTGCAGTTTACATATTTTGTATGTGTGTGTCTGAGTTTTTGTGTGTGTGTGTGTGTGTGTTTTTGTGTGTGTGTCTGAGTGTGTTTCCTAGTGTTTGAGTGTGCATCTGAGTATGTTTTTAAGTGTGTCTGAGTGTTTGTATGTGTTTTTGCCTGTGTTTTTGTGTGTGTCTGCTTTCTGGGGGGGGGGTGACACCATGACTTACCGCACCGGGTGACACCAACCCTAGTGACGCCACTGAACACACACACACTACACAAATACAGTCACACACTACACACATATACATGCACATATAGAAACACAGAGAAACCAGACATATACACACTACACAAATACTACACACATATACATGCACACATAGAAACACACACTACACACATACTACACACATATACATGCACACATAGAAACACTCACTACACATATACACACTACACACATACTACACACATATACATGCACACATAGAAACACACACTACACATATACACACTACATACATACATACACACACACACACATGCACACATAGAAACACACACTACACATATACACACTACATACATACACACACATATACATGCACACATAGAAACACACACTACACATATACACACTACATACATACTACACACATATACATGCACACATAGAAACACACACTACACATATACACACTACACACATACTACACACATATACATGCACACATAGAAACACACACTACACATATACACACTACATACATACATACACACACACACACATGCACACATAGAAACACACACTACACATATACACACTACATACATACACACACATATACATGCACACATAGAAACACACACTACACATATACACACTACATACATACACACACATATACATGCACACATAGAAACACACACTACACATATACACACTACATACATACACACACATATACATGCACACATAGAAACACTCACTACACATATACACACTACATACATATACATGCACACATAGAAACACACACTACACATATACACACTACACACATACTACATACATATACATGCACACATAGAAACACACACTACACATATACACACTACACACATACTACACACATATACATGCACACATAGAAACACACACTACACATATACACACTACATACATACTACACACATATACATGCACACATAGAAACACACACTACACATATACACACTACACACATACTACACACATATACATGCACACATAGAAACAATCACTACACATATACACACTACATACATACACACACATATACATGCACACATAGAAACACACACTACACATATACACACTACATACATACACACACATATACATGCACACATAGAAACACTCACTACACATATACACACTACACACATATACATGCACACATAGAAACACACACTACACATATACACACTACACACATACTACACACATATACATGCACACATACTACACACATATACATGCACACATAGAAACACACACTACACATATACACACTACACACATACTACACACACACACATGCACACATAGAAACACACACTACACATATACACACTACATACATACACACACATAGAAATACACACAAATGCTGTACACATACACACAACATACATAAACATACACACTACACAAACACACTAACACAAACTACACACCTACACATGCTCATATGCATACACACATACACACACACATATATACACACATTCAGACTATAACATCTGTATATATACACTAGACATATGAGTTTGTATTCATCAAATTCTTGTCCCATTTGTCCTTTATTCTGTATAATGAGTAGATGATGGAAATAGCTGAGTAACAATATTTTTCATGTTTATTAGTCGCATCATCAGCACCAAAAGACGGTCAGAGAACACAAGAAAGGGGGAAGGAGCTGAGATTGAATAAGCAGCTAATTTATCTAAAGTGATGTACAGGAGGTCTGACCTTTCAGGTGCAATTCAGAGCATTACTTAATGATTAATGGGAGGGCCAGCAAGTCAGACATTTAATACTAAACAGTCCACTCCACTGTTAGCCTGGCATAGGGAGCTGTCAGTCTACTGAACATCAGCCATCACTTCAGCTTCTGTGCAGTGGTGTGCGTTTGTGTCAGCTTGCTGGGCAGTGCAGTGATGTGTGCCTCAGTCAGCTTATGGGCAGTGCAGTGAGTTGTGTTTGTGTCAGCTTGCTGGGCAGTGCAGTGATGTGTGCCTCTGTCAGCTTCTGAACAGTGCAGTGGTGTGTGCCTCAGTCAGCTTCTGAGCAGTGCAGTGGTGTGTGCCTCAGTCAGCTTCTGGGCAGTGCAGTGGTGTGTGTGTGTGTGTCAGCTTGCTGGGCAGTGCAGTGATGTGTGCCTCTGTCAGCTTCTGAACAGTGCAGTGGTGTGTGCCTCAGTCAGCTTCTGAGCAGTGCAGTGGTGTGTGCCTCAGTCAGCTTCTGGGCAGTGCAGTGGTGTGTGTGTGTGTCAGCTTGCTGGGCAGTGCAGTGATGTGTGCCTCTGTCAGCTTCTGAACAGTGCAGTGGTGTGTGCCTCAGTCAGCTTCTGAGCAGTGCAGTGGTGTGTGCCTCAGTCAGCTTCTGGGCAGTACAGTGGTGTGTGTGTGTCAGCTTGCTGGGCAGTGCAGTGATGTGTGCCTCTGTCAGCTTCTGAACAGTGCAGTGGTGTGTGCTTGTGTCATCTTCTGGGCAGTGCAGTGATGTGTGCCTCTGTCAGCTTCTGAACAGTGCAGTGGTGTGTGCTTGTGTCATCTTCTGGGCAGTGCAGTGATGTGTGCCTCTGTCAGCTTCTGAACAGTGCAGTGGTGTGTGCCTCAGTCAGCTTATGGGCAGTGCAGTGGTGTGTGTGTGTGTGTTAGCTTGCTGGGCAGTGCAGTGATGTGTGCCTCTGTCAGCTTAAGGGCAGTGCAGTGGTGTGTGCCTCTGTCAGCTTCTGGGCAGTGCAGTGGTGTGTGCCTCTGTCAGCTTCTGGGCAGTGCAGTGATGTGTGCCTCTGTCAGTTTCTGAGCAATGCAGTGGTGTATATTTGTCAGCTTGTGACCTGTGGAGTAGTGCGTGTGTGTCTGACAACTTGTGACCAGTGCAGTGGTGTGTGCCTCTGTCAGCTTCTGGCCAGTGCAGTGGTGTGTGCTTCTGTCAGCTTCTGGGCAGTGCAGTGGTGTGTGCCTCTGTCAGCTTCTGGGCAGTGCAGTGGTGTGTGCCTCTGTCAGCTTGTGATCAGTGCAGTGGTTTGTGTCACTGTCAGCTTCTGGGCAGTGCAGTGGTGTGCCTCTGTCAGCTTGTAAAAAGTGCAATGGTGTGTGCCTCTGTCAACTACTGGGCAATGCAGTGATGTGTGCCTCTGTCAGCTTCTGGGCAGTGCAGTGGTGTGTTCCTCTGTCAGCTTCTGAGCAGGGCAGTGGTATGTGCCTCTGTCAGCTTCAGGACAGTGCAGTGTTGTGTGCCTCTGTCAGCTTCTGAGCAGAGGCATGGCAGTGGTGTGTGCCTCTGTCAGCTTGTGACCATTGCAGTGGAGTGTGCCTCTGTCAGCTTGTGAGCAGCACAGTGGAGTTTGCCTCTGTCAGCTTCTGAGCAGTGCAGTGGTGTTTGCCTCTGACTACTTCTGAGCAGTGCAGTGGTGTGTGCCTCTGTCAGCTTCCAAACAGTGCAGTGGTGTGTGCCTCTGTCAGCTTCTGGGCAGTGCAGTAGTGTGTGCCTCTGTCAGCTTCTGGACAGTGCAGTGGTGTATGCCTCTGTTAGCTTTTGAGCAGTGCAGCGGTGTGTGCCTCTGTCAGCTTCTGAGCAGCACAGTGGTGTGTGCCTCTGTTAGCGTCTGAGCAGTGCAGTGGTGTTTGCCTCTGACAGCTTCTGAGCAGTGCAGTGGTGTGTGCCTCTGTCAGATTCTGAGCAGAGCAGTGGTGTGTGCCTCTGTCAGAGCGCAGTGGTGTGTGCCTCTGCCAGGTTTTGGACATTGCAGTAGTGTGTGCCTCTGTCAACTTATGATAAGAGCAGTGCAGTGGTGTGTGCCTATGTCAGCTTCTGAGCAGCACAGTGATGTGTGCCACCTGAAAGCTTTTGACTAGTGTAGTGGTGTGTGCCTCTTTCAGCTTCTGAGCAGAGCAGTGCAGTGGTGTGTGCCTCTGTTATCTTCTGGACAGTGTAGTGGTATTTTCCTCTGTCCGCTTCTGAGCAGAGCAGCACAGTGGTGTGTGCCTCTGTCAGCTTCTGGACAGTGCAGTGATGTGTGCCTCTTTCAGCTTCTGAGCAGTACAGTGGTGTGTGCCTCTGTCAGCTTCTGGACAGTGCAGTGGTGTGTGTGCCTCTGTCATCTTCTGCACAGTGCAATGGTATGTTCCTCGTCAGCTTCTGAGAAGAGTAGTGCATTGGTATGTGCCTCTGTCAGCTTCCGAGCAGAGCAGTGAAGTAGTGTGTGCCTTTTTCAGTTTCTGAGCAGAGCACATCAGTGGTCTGTGCCTCTGTCAGCTTCTGGACAGTGCAGTTGTGTGTATCTCTGTCAGCTTCTGGACAGTGCAGTGGTGTGTGCCTCTGTCAGCTTCTGGACAGTGCAGTGGTGTGTGCCTCTGTCAGCTTCTGGACAGTGCAGTGGTGTGTGCCTCTGTCAGCTTTTGAGCAGAGCACAAAGTAGTGTGTGCCTCTGTCAGCTTCTGAGCAGAGCAGTGCAGTGGTGTGTGCTTTTCTCAGCTTCTGGACACAGTGCAGTGGTGTGTGTCTCTGTCAACTTCTGAGCAGTGCAGTGGTGTGTGCCTCTTTCAGCTTCTGAGCAGTGCAGTGAAGTGTGCCTCTGTCAGCTTGTGACCAGTGCAGTGGTGTGTGCCTCTGTCAGCATCTGAACAGTGCAGTGGTGTGTGCTTGTGTCATCTTCTGGGCAGTGCGGTGATGTGTGCCTCTGTCAGTTTCTGAGCAGTGCAGTGGTGTGTATTTGTCAGCTTGTGACCTGTGGAGTAGTGCGTGTGTGTCTGTCAGCTTGTGACCAGTGCAGTGGTGTGTGCCTCTGTCAGCTTCTGACCAGTGCAGTGGTGTGTGCCTCTGTCAGCTTCTGGGCAGTGCAGTGGTGTGTGCCTCTGTCAGCTTGTGAAAAGTGCAATGGTGTGTACCTCTGTCAGCTACTGGGCAATGCAGTGATGTGTGCCTCTGTCAGCTTCTGAGCAGAGGAAGGGCAGTGGTGTGTGCCTGTGTCAGCTTTTGGACAGTCCAGTGGTGTGTGCCTCTGTCAGCTTGTGACCAATGCAGTGGAGTGTGCCTCTGTTAGCTTGTGAGCATCACAGTGGAGTTTGCCTCTGTCAGCTTCTGAGCAGTGCAGTGGTGTTTGCCTCTGACTACTTCTGAGCAGTGCAGTGGTGTGTGCCTCTGTCAGCTTCCAAACAGTGCAGTGGTGTGTGCCTCTGTCAGCTTCTGGGCAGTGCAGTGGTGTGTGCCTCTGTCAGCTTGTGATCAGTGCAGTGGTGTGTGCCTCTGTCAGCTTCTGGGCAGTGCAGTGGTGTGCCTCTGTCAGCTTGTGAAAAGTGCAATGGTGTGTGTCTCTGTCAGCTACTGGGCAATGCAGTGATGTGTGCCTCTGTCAGCTTCTGAGCAGAGGCAGGGCAGTGGTGTGTGCCTCTGTCAGCTTGTGAAAAGTGCAATGGTGTGTGCCTCTGTCAGCTTCTGGACAGTGCAGTGGTGCGTGCCTTTGTCAGCTTCTGACCAGTGCAGTGGTGTGTGCCTCTGTCAGCTTCTGTGCAGTGCAGTGGTGTGTGCCTCTGTCAGCTTCTGGGCAGTGCAGTGGAGTGTGCCTCTGTCAGCTTGTGATCAGTGCAGTGGTGTGTGCCTCTGTCAGCTTCTGGGCAGTGCAGTGGTGTGCCTCTGTCAGCTTGTGAAAAGTGCAATGGTGTGTGCCTCTGTCAGCTACTGGGCAATGCAGTGATGTGTGCCTCTGTCAGCTTCTGAGCAGAGGCAGGGCAGTGGAGTGTGCCTCTGTCAGCTTGTTAGCAGCACAGTGGAGTTTGCCTCTGTCAGCTTCTGAGCAGTGCAGTGGTGTTTGCCTCTGACTACTTCTGAGCAGTGCAGTGGTGTGTGCTTCTGTCAGCTTCCAAACAGTGCAGTGGTGTGGGCCTCTGTCAGCTTCTGGACAGTGCAGTGGTGTGGGCCTCTGTCAGCTTCTGGACAGTGCAGTGGTGTGTGCCTCTGTCAGCTTCTGAGCAGTGCAGCGAGCGGTGTGTGTCTCTGTCAGCTTCTGAGCAGCACAGTGGTGTGTGCCTCTGTTAGCTTCTGAGCAGTGCAGTGGTTTGCCTCTGTCAGCTTGTGAAAAGTGCAATGGTGTGTCCCTCTGTCAGCTTCTGGACAGTGCAGTGGTGTGTGCCTCTGTCAGCTTGTGACCAATGCAGTGGAGTGTGCCTCTGTCAGCTTGTGAGCAGCACAGTGGAGTTTGCCTCTGACTACTTCCGAGCAGTGCAGTGGTGTTTGCCTCTGTCAGCTTCCAAACAGTGCAGTGGTCTGTGCCTCTGTCATCTTCTGGACAGTGCAGTGGTGTGGGCCTCTGTCAGCTTCTGGGCAGTGCAGTAGTGTGTGCCTCTGTCAGCTTCTGGACAGTGCAGTGGTGTGTGCCTCTGTCAGCTTTTGAGCAGTGCAGCGGTGTGTGCCTCTGTCAGTTTCTGAGCAGCACAGTGGTGTGTGCCTCTGTTAGCTTCTGAGCAGTGCAGTGGTGTTTGCCTCTGACAGCTTCTGAGCAGTGCAGTGGTGTGTGCCTCTGTCAGCTTCTGAGCAGTGCAGTTAAGTGTGCCTCTGTCAGCTTCTGGACATTGCAGTAGTGTGTGCCTCTGTCAACTTATGAGAAGACCAGTGCAGTGGTGTGTGCCTATTTCAGCTTCTGAGCAGCGCAGTGGTGTGTGCCACCTGAAAGCTTGTGACTAGTGTAGTGGTATGTGCCTCTTTCAGCTTCTGAGCAGAGCAGTGCAGTGGTGTGTGCCTCTGTCATCTTCTGGACAGTGCAGTGGTGTGTGCCTCTGTCATCTTCTGGACAGTGCAATGGTATGTTCCTCGTCAGCTTCTGAGAAGAGCAGTGCAGTGGTCTGTGCCTCTGTCAGCTTCTGGACAGTGCAGTGGTGTGTGCCTCTGTCAGCTTCTGAGCAGAGCAGTGCAGTGGTGTGTGCTTTTCTCAGCTTCTGGACACAGTGCAGTGGTGTGTGCCTCTTTCAGCTTCTGAGCAGCGCAGTGAAGTGTGCCTCTGACAGCTTGTGACCAGTGCAGTGGTGTGTGCCTCTGACAGCTTGTGACCAGTGCAGTGGTGTGTGACTCTGTCTGCTTCTGGACAGTGCAGTGGTGTGGGCATCTGTCAGCTTCAGAAGCAGCACAGTGGTGTGTGCCTCTGCCAGCTTCTTGACAGTGCAGTGATGTGTGCCTCTGTCAGCTTCTGAGCAGAGCAGTAGTGTGTGCCTCTTTCAGCTTCTGAGCAGAGCAGTAGTGTGTGCCTCTGTCAGCTTCTGAGCAGAGCAGTAGTGTGTGCCTCTGTCAGCTTCTGAGCAGAGCAGTAGTGTGTGCCTCTTTCAGCTTCTGAGCAGAGCAGTAGTGTGTGCCTCTGTCAGCTTATGGGCAGTGCAGAGGTGTGTGCCTCTGTCAGCTTCTGGATACTGCATTGGTGTGTGCCTCTGTCAGCTTCTGAACAGAGCAGTGCAGTAGTGTGTGCCTCGGTCAGATTCTGAGCAGAGCAGTGTAGTGGTGTGTGCCTTTCTCAGCCTCTGGACAGTGCAGTGGTGTGTGTGCCTCTGTCAGCTTCTGAGCAGTGCAGTGGTATGTGCCTTTTTCAGCTTCTGAGCAGTGCAGTGGTGTGTGCCTCTGTCATCTTCTGGACAGTGCAGTGGTGTGTGCCTCTGTCATCTTCTGGACAGTGCAATGGTATGTTCCTCGTCAGCTTCTGAGAAGAGCAGTGCAGTGGTGTGTGCCTATGTCAGCTTCTGAGCAGTGCAGTGGTGTGTGCCACCTGAAAGCTTTTGACTAGTGTAGTGGTGTGTGCCTCTTTCAGCTTCTGAGCAGAGCAGTACAGCGGTGTGTGCCTCTGTTATCTTCTGGACAGTGTAGTGGTATGTTCCTCTGTCCGCTTCTGAACAGAGCAGCGCAGTGGTGTGTGCCTCTGTCAGCTTCTGGGCAGTGCAGTGGTGTGTGCCTCTTTCAGCTTCTGAGCAAAGCAGTGCAGTGGTGTGTGCCTCTGTCATCTTCTGGACAGTGCAGTGGTGTGTGCCTCTGTCATCTTCTGGACAGTGCAATGGTATGTTCCTCGCCAGCTTCTGAGAAGAGCAGTGCAGTGGTATGTGCCTCTGTCAGCTTCCGAGCAGAGCAGTGAAGTAGTGTGTGCCTTTTTCAGTTTCTGAGCAGAGCACAACAGTGGTCTGTGCCTCTGTCAGCTTCTGGACAGTGCAGTGGTGTGTGCCTCTGTCAGCTTTTGAGCAGAGCACAAAGTAGTGTGTGCCTCTGTCAGCTTCTGAGCAGAGCAGTGCAGTGGTGTGTGCTTTTCTCAGCTTCTGGACACAGTGCAGTGGTGTGTGTCTCTGTCAGCTTCTGAGCAGTGCAGTGGTGTGTGCCTCTTTCAGCTTCTGAGCAGCGCAGTGAAGTGTGCCTCTGTCAGCTTGTGACCAGTGCAGTGGTGTGTGCTTCTGTCAGCATCTGAACTGTGCAGTGGTGTGTGCTTGTGTCATCTTCTGGGCAGTGCAGTGATGTGTGCCTCTGTCAGCTTCTGGGCAGTGCAGTGATGTGTGCCTCTGTCAGCTTCTGGGCAGTGCAGTGATGTGTGCCTCTGTCAGTTTCTGAGCAGTGCAGTGGTGTGTATTTGTCAGCTTGTGACCTGTGGAGTAGTGCGTGTGTGTCTGTCAGCCTCTGACCAGTGCAGTGGTGTGTGCCTCTGTCAGCTTCTGACCAGTGCAGTGGTGTGTGCCTCTGTCAGCGTGTGATCAGTGCAGTGGTGTGTGCCTCTGTCAGCTTCTGGGCAGTGCAGTGGTGTGCCTCTGTCAGCTTGTGAAAAGTGCAATGCTGTGTGCCTCTGTCAGCTACTGGGCAATGCAGTGATGTGTGCCTCTGTCAGCTTCTGAGCAGAGACAGGGCAGTGGTGTGTGCCTCTGTCAGCTTTTGGACAGTGCAGTGGTGTGTGCCTCTGTCAGCTTGTGACCAATGCAGTGGAGTGTGCCTCTGTCAGCTTGTGAGCAGCACAGTGGAGTTTGCCTCTGTCAGCTTCTGAGCAGTGCAGTGGTGTTTGCCTCTGACTACTTCTGAGCAGTGCAGTGGTGTGTCCCTCATTCAGCTTCCAAACAGTGCAGTGGTGTGTGCCTCTGTCAGCTTCTGGACAGTGCAGTGGTGTGGGCCTCTGTCAGCTTCTGAGCAGTGCAGTGGTGTGTGCCTCTGTCAGCTTCTGGGCAGTGCAGTGGTGTGTGCCACTGTCAGCTTGTGATCAGTGCAGTGGTGTGTGTCTCTGTCAGCTTGTGATCAGTGCAGTGGTGTGTGTCTCTGTCAGCTTCTGGGCAGTGAGGTGGTGTGCCTCTGTCAGCTTGTGAAAAGTGCAATGGTGTGTGCCTCTGTCAGCTACTGGGCAATGCAGTGATGTGTGCCTCTGTCAGCTTCTGAGCAGAGGCAGGGCAGTGGTGTGTACCTCTGTCAGCTTTTGGACAGTGCAGTGGTGTGTGCCTCTGTCAGCTTGTGACCAGTGCAGTGATGTTTGCCTCTGACTACTTCTGAGCAGTGCAGTGGTGTGTGCCTCTGTCAGCTTCCAAACAGTGCAGTGGTGTGTGCCTCTGTCAGCTTGTGACCAGTGCAGTGATGTTTGCCTCTGACTACTTCTGAGCAGTGCAGTGGTGTGTGCCTCTGTCAGCTTCTGGACAGTGCAGTGGTGTGGGCCTCTGTCAGCTTCCAAACAGTGCAGTTGTGTGTGCCTCTGTCAGCTTCTGGGTAGTGCAGTGGTGTGCCTCTGCCAGCTTGTGAAAAGTGCAATGGTGTGTGTCTCTGTCAGCTACTGGGCAATGCAGTGATGTGTGCCTATGTCAGCTTCTGAGCAGAGTCAGGGCAGTGGTGTGTGCCTCTGTCAGCTTTTGGACAGTGTAGTGGTGTGTGCCTCTGTCAGCTTGTGACCAATGCAGTGGAGTGTGCCTCTGTCAGCTTGTGAGCAGCACAGTGGAGTTTGCCTCTGTCAGCTTCTGAACAGTGCAGTGGTGTTTGCCTCTGACTACTTCTGAGCAGTGCAGTGGTGTGTGCCTCTGTCAGCTTCCAAACAGTGCAGTGGTGTGTGCCTCTGTCAGCTTCTGGACAGTGCAGTGGTGTGGGCCTCTGTCAGCTTCTGAGCAGTGCAGTAGTGTGTGCCTCTGTCAGCTTCTGGACAGTGCAGTGGTGTGTGCCTCTGTCAGCTTCTGAACAGTGCATCGGTGTGTGCCTCTGTCAGCTTCTGAGCAGCACAGTGGTGTGTGCCTCCATTAGCTTCTGAGCAGTGCAGTGGTGTTTGCCTCTGACAGCTTCTGAGCAGTGCAGTGGTGTGTGCCTCTGTCAGCTTGTGATCAGTGCAGTGGTGTGTGCCTCTGTCAGCTTCTGGGCAGTGCAGTGGTGTGTGCCACTGTCAGCTTGTGATCAGTGCAGTGGTGTGTGTCTCTGTCAGCTTCTGGGCAGTGAGGTGGTGTGCCTCTGTCAGCTTGTGAAAAGTGCAATGGTGTGTGCCTCTGTCAGCTACTGGGCAATGCAGTGCTGTGTGCCTCTGTCAGCTTCTGAGCAGAGGCAGGGCAGTGGTGTGTACCTCTGTCAGCATTTGGACAGTGCAGTGGTGTGTGCCTCTGTCAGCTTGTGACCAGTGCAGTGATGTTTGCCTCTGACTACTTCTGAGCAGTGCAGTGGTGTGTGCCTCTGTCAGCTTCCAAACAGTGCAGTGGTGTGTGCCTCTGTCAGCTTCCAAACAGTGCAGTAGTGTGTGCCTCTGTCAGCTTCTGGGCAGTGCAGTGGTGTGCCTCTGTCAGCTTGTGAAAAGTGCAATGGTGTGTGCCTCTGTCAGCTACTGGGCAATGCAGTGATGTGTGCCTATGTCAGCTTCTGAGCAGAGGCAGGGCAGTGGTGTGTGCCTCTGTCAGCTTTTGGACAGTGTAGTGGTGTGTGCCTCTGTCAGCTTGTGACCAATGCAGTGGAGTGTGCCTCTGTCAGCTTGTGAGCAGCACAGTGGAGTTTGCCTCTGTCAGCTTCTGAACAGTGCAGTGGTGTTTGCCTCGGACTACTTCTGAGCAGTGCAGTGGTGTGTGCCTCTGTCAGCTTCCAAACAGTGCAGTGGTGTGTGCCTCTGTCAGCTTCTGGACAGTGCAGTGGTGTGTGCCTCTGTCAGCTTCTGAGCAGTGCAGTAGTGTGTGCCTCTGTCAGCTTCTGGACAGTGCAGTGGTGTGTGCCTCTGTCAGCTTCTGAACAGTGCAGTGGTGTGTGCCTCTGTCAGCTTCTGAGCAGCACAGTGGTGTGTGCCTCCGTTAGCTTCTGAGCAGTGCAGTGGTGTTTGCCTCTGACAGCTTCTGAGCAGTGCAGTGGTGTGTGCCTCTGTCAGCTTCTGAGCAGTACAGTGGTGTGTGCCTCTGTCAGAGCGCAGTGGTATGTGCCTCTGTCAGCTTCTGGACATTGCAGTAGTGTGTGCCTCTGTCAACGTATGATAAGAGCAGTGCAGTGGTGTGTGCCTATTTCAGCTTCTGAGCAGCGCAGTGGTGTGTGCCACCTGAAAGCTTGTGACAAGTGTAGTGGTGTGTGCCTCTTTCAGCTTCTGAGCAGTACAGTGGTGTGTGCCTCTGTCATCTTCTGGACAGTGCAGTGGTGTGTGCCTCTGTCATCTTCTGGACAGTGCAATGGTATGTTCCTCGTCAGCTTCTGAGAAGAGCAGTGCAGTGGTCTGTGCCTCTGTCAGCTTCTGAGCAGCGCAGTGATGTGTGCCTCTGTCATCTTCTGGACAGTGCAGTGGTGTGTGCCTCTGTCATCTTCTGGACAGTGCAATGGTATGTTCCTCGTCAGCTTCTGAGAAGAGCAGTGCAGTGGTGTGTGCCTCTTTCAGCTTCTGAGCAGCGCAGTGATGTGTGCCTCTGTCAGCTTGTGACCAGTGCAGTGGTGTGTGCCTCTTTCAGCTTCTGAGCAGAGCAGTGTAGTGGTGTGTGCCTCTGTTATCTTCTGGACAGTGTAGTGTATGTTCCTCTGTCCGCTTCTGAGCAGAGCAGCACAGTGGTGTGTGCCTCTGTCAGCTTCTGGACAGTGCAGTGGTGTGTGCCTCTTTCAGCTTCTGAGCAAAGCAGTGCAGTGGTGTGTGCCTCTGTCATCTTCTGGACAGTGCAGTGGTGTGTGCCTCTGTCATCTTCTGGACAGTGCAGTGGTGTGTGCCTCTGTCATCTTCTGGACAGTGCAATGGTATGTTCCTCGTCATCTTCTGAGAAGAGCAGTGCAGTGGTCTGTGCCTCTGTCAGCTTCTGGACAGTGCAGTGGTGGGTGCCTCTGTCAGCTTCTGAGCAGAGCAGTGCAGTGGTGTGTGCTTTTCTCAGCTTCTGGACACAGTGCAGTGGTGTGTGTCTCTGTCAGCTTCTGAGCAGTGCAGTGGTGTGCGCCTCTTTCAGCTTCTGAGCAGCACAGTGAAGTGTGCCTCTGTCAGCTTGTGACCAGTGCAGTGGTGTGTGCCTCTTTCAGCTTCTGAGCAGAGCAGTGCAGTGGTGTGTGCCTCTGTTATCTTCTGGAAAGTGTAGTGTATGTTCCTCTGTCCGCTTCTGAGCAGAGCAGCACAGTGGTGTGTGCCTCTGTCAGCTTCTGGACAGTGCAGTGGTGTGTGCCTCTTTCAGCTTCTGAGCAAAGCAGTGCAGTGGTGTGTGCCTCTGTCATCTTCTGGACAGTGCAGTGATGTGTGCCTCTGTCATCTTCTGGACAGTGCAATGGTATGTTCCTCGTCAGCTTCTGAGAAGAGCAGTCTGTGCCTCTGTCAGCTTCTGGACAGTGCAGTGGTGTGTGCCTCTGTCAGCTTCTGAGCAGAGCAGTGCAGTGGTGTGTGCTTTTCTCAGCTTCTGGACACAGTGCAGTGGTGTGTGTCTCTGTCAGCTTCTGAGCAGTGCAGTGGTGTGTGCCTCTTTCAGCTTCTGAGCAGTGCAGTGAAGTGTGCCTCTGTCAGCTTGTGACCAGTGCAGTGGTGTGTGCCTCTTCAGCTTCTGAGCAGTGCAGTGCAGTGGTATGTGCCTCTGTCAGCTTCTGGGCATTGCAGAGGTGTGTGCCTCTGTCAGCTTCTGGATAGTGCATTGGTGTGTGCCTCTGTCAGCTTCTGAACAGAGCAGTGCAGTAGTGTGTGCCTCGGTCAGATTCTGAGCAGAGCAGTGTAGTGGTGTGTGCCTTTCTCAGCCTCTGGACAGTGCAGTGGTGTGTGTGCCTCTGTCAGCTTCTGAGCAGTGCAGTGGTATGTGCCTTTTTCAGCTTCTGAGCAGCGCAGTGGTGTGTGCCTCTGTCAGCTTCTGAGCAGAACAGTGCAGTAGTATGTGCCTCTGTCAGCTTCTGAGCAGAGCAGTGCATTGTGTGTGCCTTTGTCAGCTTCTGGACAGTGCATTGGTGTGTGCCTTTGTCAGCTTCTGAGCAGTGCATTGGTGTGTGCCTCTGTCAGCTTCTGGACAGTGCAGTGGTGTGTGCCTCTGTCAGCTTCTGGACAGTGCAGTGGTGTGGGCCTCTGTCAGCTTCTGAGCAGTGCAGTAGTGTGTGCCTCTGTCAGCTTCTGAACAGTGCATCGGTGTGTGCCTCTGTCAGCTTCTGAGCAGCACAGCGGTGAGTGCCTCCATTAGCTTCTGAGCAGTGCAGTGGTGTTTGCCTCTGACAGCTTCTGAGCAGTGCAGTGGTGTGTGCCTCTGTCAGCTTCTGAGCAGTACAGTGGTGTGTGCCTCTGTCAGCTTCTGGGCAGTGCAGTGGTGTGTGCCACTGTCAGCTTGTGATCAGTGCAGTGGTGTGTGTCTCTGTCAGCTTCTGGGCAGTGAGGTGGTGTGCCTCTGTCAGCTTGTGAAAAGTGCAATGGTGTGTGCCTCTGTCAGCTACTGGGCAATGCAGTGCTGTGTGCCTCTGTCAGCTTCTGAGCAGAGGCAGGGCAGTGGTGTGTACCTCTGTCAGCATTTGGACAGTGCAGTGGTGTGTGCCTCTGTCAGCTTGTGACCAGTGCAGTGATGTTTGCCTCTGACTACTTCTGAGCAGTGCAGTGGTGTGTGCCTCTGTCAGCTTCCAAACAGTGCAGTGGTGTGTGCCTCTGTCAGCTTCCAAACAGTGCAGTAGTGTGTGCCTCTGTCAGCTTCTGGGCAGTGCAGTGGTGTGCCTCTGTCAGCTTGTGAAAAGTGCAATGGTGTGTGCCTCTGTCATCTACTGGGCAATGCAGTGATGTGTGCCTATGTCAGCTTCTGAGCAGAGGCAGGGCAGTGGTGTGTGCCTCTGTCAGCTTTTGGACAGTGTAGTGGTGTGTGCCTCTGTCAGCTTGTGACCAATGCAGTGGAGTGTGCCTCTGTCAGCTTGTGAGCAGCACAGTGGAGTTTGCCTCTGTCAGCTTCTGAACAGTGCAGTGGTGTTTGCCTCGGACTACTTCTGAGCAGTGCAGTGGTGTGTGCCTCTGTCAGCTTCCAAACAGTGCAGTGGTGTGTGCCTCTGTCAGCTTCTGGACAGTGCAGTGGTGTGGGCCTCTGTCAGCTTCTGAGCAGTGCAGTAGTGTGTGCCTCTGTCAGCTTCTGGACAGTGCAGTGGTGTGTGCCTCTGTCAGCTTCTGAACAGTTCAGTGGTGTGTGCCTCTGTCAGCTTCTGAGCAGCACAGTGGTGTGTGCCTCCGTTAGCTTCTGAGCAGTGCAGTGGTGTTTGCCTCTGACAGCTTCTGAGCAGTGCAGTGGTGTGTGCCTCTGTCAGCTTCTGAGCAGTACAGTGGTGTGTGCCTCTGTCAGAGCGCAGTGGTATGTGCCTCTGTCAGCTTCTGGACATTGCAGTAGTGTGTGCCTCTGTCAACGTATGATAAGAGCAGTGCAGTGGTGTGTGCCTATTTCAGCTTCTGAGCAGCGCAGTGGTGTGTGCCACCTGAAAGCTTGTGACAAGTGTAGTGGTGTGTGCCTCTTTCAGCTTCTGAGCAGTACAGTGGTGTGTGCCTCTGTCATCTTCTGGACAGTGCAGTGGTGTGTGCCTCTGTCATCTTCTGGACAGTGCAATGGTATGTTCCTCGTCAGCTTCTGAGAAGAGCAGTGCAGTGGTCTGTGCCTCTGTCAGCTTCTGAGCAGCGCAGTGATGTGTGCCTCTGTCATCTTCTGGACAGTGCAGTGGTGTGTGCCTCTGTCATCTTCTGGACAGTGCAATGGTATGTTCCTCGTCAGCTTCTGAGAAGAGCAGTGCAGTGGTGTGTGCCTCTTTCAGCTTCTGAGCAGCGCAGTGATGTGTGCCTCTGTCAGCTTGTGACCAGTGCAGTGGTGTGTGCCTCTTTCAGCTTCTGAGCAGAGCAGTGTAGTGGTGTGTGCCTCTGTTATCTTCTGGACAGTGTAGTGTATGTTCCTCTGTCCGCTTCTGAGCAGAGCAGCACAGTGGTGTGTGCCTCTGTCAGCTTCTGGACAGTGCAGTGGTGTGTGCCTCTTTCAGCTTCTGAGCAAAGCAGTGCAGTGGTGTGTGCCTCTGTCATCTTCTGGACAGTGCAGTGGTGTGTGCCTCTGTCATCTTCTGGACAGTGCAGTGGTGTGTGCCTCTGTCATCTTCTGGACAGTGCAATGGTATGTTCCTCGTCATCTTCTGAGAAGAGCAGTGCAGTGGTCTGTGCCTCTGTCAGCTTCTGGACAGTGCAGTGGTGGGTGCCTCTGTCAGCTTCTGAGCAGAGCAGTGCAGTGGTGTGTGCTTTTCTCAGCTTCTGGACACAGTGCAGTGGTGTGTGTCTCTGTCAGCTTCTGAGCAGTGCAGTGGTGTGCGCCTCTTTCAGCTTCTGAGCAGCACAGTGAAGTGTGCCTCTGTCAGCTTGTGACCAGTGCAGTGGTGTGTGCCTCTTTCAGCTTCTGAGCAGAGCAGTGCAGTGGTGTGTGCCTCTGTTATCTTCTGGACAGTGTAGTGTATGTTCCTCTGTCCGCTTCTGAGCAGAGCAGCACAGTGGTGTGTGCCTCTGTCAGCTTCTGGACAGTGCAGTGGTGTGTGCCTCTGTCATCTTCTGGACAGTGCAATGGTATGTTCCTCGTCAGCTTCTGAGCAAAGCAGTGCAGTGGTGTGTGCCTCTGTCATCTTCTGGACAGTGCAGTGATGTGTGCCTCTGTCATCTTCTGGACAGTGCAATGGTATGTTCCTCGTCAGCTTCTGAGAAGAGCAGTCTGTGCCTCTGTCAGCTTCTGGACAGTGCAGTGGTGTGTGCCTCTGTCAGCTTCTGAGCAGAGCAGTGCAGTGGTGTGTGCTTTTCTCAGCTTCTGGACACAGTGCAGTGGTGTGTGTCTCTGTCAGCTTCTGAGCAGTGCAGTGGTGTGTGCCTCTTTCAGCTTCTGAGCAGTGCAGTGAAGTGTGCCTCTGTCAGCTTGTGACCAGTGCAGTGGTGTGTGCCTCTGACAGCTTCTGAGCAGCGCACTGGTGTGAGACTCTGTCTGCTTCTGGACAGTGCAGTGGTGTGGGCATCTGTCAGCTTCAGAAGCAGCACAGTGGTGTGTGCCTCTGCCAGATTCTTGACAGTGTAGAGATGTGTGCCTCTGTCAGCTTCTGAGCAGATCAATAGTGTGTGCCTCTTTCAGCTTCTGAGCAGAGCAGTAGTGTTTGCCTCTGTCAGCTTCTGAGCAGAGTAGTAGTGTGTGCCTCTTCAGCTTCTGAGCAGTGCAGTGCAGTGGTATGTGCCTCTGTCAGCTTCTGGGCATTGCAGAGGTGTGTGCCTCTGTCAGCTTCTGGATAGTGCATTGGTGTGTGCCTCTGTCAGCTTCTGAACAGAGCAGTGCAGTAGTGTGTGCCTCGGTCAGATTCTGAGCAGAGCAGTGCAGTAGTGTGTGCCTCGGTCAGATTCTGAGCAGAGCAGTGTAGTGGTGTGTGCCTTTCTCAGCCTCTGGACAGTGCAGTGGTGTGTGTGCCTCTGTCAGCTTCTGAGCAGTGCAGTGGTATGTGCCTTTTTCAGCTTCTGAGCAGCGCAGTGGTGTGTGCCTCTGTCAGCTTCTGAGCAGAACAGTGCAGTAGTATGTGCCTCTGTCAGCTTCTGAGCAGAGCAGTGCATTGTGTGTGCCTTTGTCAGCTTCTGGACAGTGCATTGGTGTGTGCCTCTGTCAGCTTCTGGACAGTGCAGTGGTGTGTGCCTCTGTCAGCTTCTGGACAGTGCAGTGGTGTGGGCCTCTGTCAGCTTCTGAGCAGTGCAGTAGTGTGTGCCTCTGTCAGCTTCTGGACAGTGCAGTGGTGTGTGCCTCTGTCAGCTTCTGAACAGTGCATCGGTGTGTGCCTCTGTCAGCTTCTGAGCAGCACAGCGGTGTGTGCCTCCATTAGCTTCTGAGCAGTGCAGTGGTGTTTGCCTCTGACAGCTTCTGAGCAGTGCAGTGGTGTGTGCCTCTGTCAGCTTCTGAGCAGTACAGTGGTGTGTGCCTCTGTCAGCTTCTGGGCAGTGCAGTGGTGTGTGCCACTGTCAGCTTGTGATCAGTGCAGTGGTGTGTGTCTCTGTCAGCTTCTGGGCAGTGAGGTGGTGTGCCTCTGTCAGCTTGTGAAAAGTGCAATGGTGTGTGCCTCTGTCAGCTACTGGGCAATGCAGTGCTGTGTGCCTCTGTCAGCTTCTGAGCAGAGGCAGGGCAGTGGTGTGTACCTCTGTCAGCATTTGGACAGTGCAGTGGTGTGTGCCTCTGTCAGCTTGTGACCAGTGCAGTGATGTTTGCCTCTGTCTACTTCTGAGCAGTGCAGTGGTGTGTGCCTCTGTCAGCTTCCAAACAGTGCAGTGGTGTGTGCCTCTGTCAGCTTCCAAACAGTGCAGTAGTGTGTGCCTCTGTCAGCTTCTGGGCAGTGCAGTGGTGTGCCTCTGTCAGCTTGTGAAAAGTGCAATGGTGTGTGCCTCTGTCAGCTACTGGGCAATGCAGTGATGTGTGCCTATGTCAGCTTCTGAGCAGAGGCAGGGCAGTGGTGTGTGCCTCTGTCAGCTTTTGGACAGTGTAGTGGTGTGTGCCTCTGTCAGCTTGTGACCAATGCAGTGGAGTGTGCCTCTGTCAGCTTGTGAGCAGCACAGTGGAGTTTGCCTCTGTCAGCTTCTGAACAGTGCAGTGGTGTTTGCCTCGGACTACTTCTGAGCAGTGCAGTGGTGTGTGCCTCTGTCAGCTTCCAAACAGTGCAGTGGTGTGTGCCTCTGTCAGCTTCTGGACAGTGCAGTGGTGTGTGCCTCTGTCAGCTTCTGAGCAGTGCAGTGGTGTGTGCCTCTGTCAGCTTCTGGACAGTGCAGTGGTGTGTGCCTCTGTCAGCTTCTGAACAGTTCAGTGGTGTGTGCCTCTGTCAGCTTCTGAGCAGCACAGTGGTGTGTGCCTCCGTTAGCTTCTGAGCAGTGCAGTGGTGTTTGCCTCTGACAGCTTCTGAGCAGTGCAGTGGTGTGTGCCTCTGTCAGCTTCTGAGCAGTACAGTGGTGTGTGCCTCTGTCAGAGCGCAGTGGTATGTGCCTCTGTCAGCTTCTGGACATTGCAGTAGTGTGTGCCTCTGTCAACGTATGATAAGAGCAGTGCAGTGGTGTGTGCCTATTTCAGCTTCTGAGCAGCGCAGTGGTGTGTGCCACCTGAAAGCTTGTGACAAGTGTAGTGGTGTGTGCCTCTTTCAGCTTCTGAGCAGTACAGTGGTGTGTGCCTCTGTCATCTTCTGGACAGTGCAGTGGTGTGTGCCTCTGTCATCTTCTGGACAGTGCAATGGTATGTTCCTCGTCAGCTTCTGAGAAGAGCAGTGCAGTGGTCTGTGCCTCTGTCAGCTTCTGAGCAGCGCAGTGATGTGTGCCTCTGTCATCTTCTGGACAGTGCAGTGGTGTGTGCCTCTGTCATCTTCTGGACAGTGCAATGGTATGTTCCTCGTCAGCTTCTGAGAAGAGCAGTGCAGTGGTGTGTGCCTCTTTCAGCTTCTGAGCAGCGCAGTGATGTGTGCCTCTTTCAGCTTGTGACCAGTGCAGTGGTGTGTGCCTCTTTCAGCTTCTGAGCAGAGCAGTGTAGTGGTGTGTGCCTCTGTTATCTTCTGGACAGTGTAGTGTATGTTCCTCTGTCCGCTTCTGAGCAGAGCAGCACAGTGGTGTGTGCCTCTGTCAGCTTCTGGACAGTGCAGTGGTGTGTGCCTCTTTCAGCTTCTGAGCAAAGCAGTGCAGTGGTGTGTGCCTCTGTCATCTTCTGGACAGTGCAGTGGTGTGTGCCTCTGTCATCTTCTGGACAGTGCAGTGGTGTGTGCCTCTGTCATCTTCTGGACAGTGCAATGGTATGTTCCTCGTCATCTTCTGAGAAGAGCAGTGCAGTGGTCTGTGCCTCTGTCAGCTTCTGGACAGTGCAGTGGTGGGTGCCTCTGTCAGCTTCTGAGCAGAGCAGTGCAGTGGTGTGTGCTTTTCTCAGCTTCTGGACACAGTGCAGTGGTGTGTGTCTCTGTCAGCTTCTGAGCAGTGCAGTGGTGTGCGCCTCTTTCAGCTTCTGAGCAGCACAGTGAAGTGTGCCTCTGTCAGCTTGTGACCAGTGCAGTGGTGTGTGCCTCTTTCAGCTTCTGAGCAGAGCAGTGCAGTGGTGTGTGCCTCTGTTATCTTCTGGACAGTGTAGTGTATGTTCCTCTGTCCGCTTCTGAGCAGAGCAGCACAGTGGTGTGTGCCTCTGTCAGCTTCTGGACAGTGCAGTGGTGTGTGCCTCTGTCATCTTCTGGACAGTGCAATGGTATGTTCCTCGTCAGCTTCTGAGCAAAGCAGTGCAGTGGTGTGTGCCTCTGTCATCTTCTGGACAGTGCAGTGATGTGTGCCTCTGTCATCTTCTGGACAGTGCAATGGTATGTTCCTCGTCAGCTTCTGAGAAGAGCAGTCTGTGCCTCTGTCAGCTTCTGGACAGTGCAGTGGTGTGTGCCTCTGTCAGCTTCTGAGCAGAGCAGTGCAGTGGTGTGTGCTTTTCTCAGCTTCTGGACACAGTGCAGTGGTGTGTGTCTCTGTCAGCTTCTGAGCAGTGCAGTGGTGTGTGCCTCTTTCAGCTTCTGAGCAGTGCAGTGAAGTGTGCCTCTGTCAGCTTGTGACCAGTGCAGTGGTGTGTGCCTCTGACAGCTTCTGAGCAGCGCACTGGTGTGAGACTCTGTCTGCTTCTGGACAGTGCAGTGGTGTGGGCATCTGTCAGCTTCAGAAGCAGCACAGTGGTGTGTGCCTCTGCCAGCTTCTTGACAGTGTAGAGATGTGTGCCTCTGTCAGCTTCTGAGCAGATCAATAGTGTGTGCCTCTTTCAGCTTCTGAGCAGAGCAGTAGTGTTTGCCTCTGTCAGCTTCTGAGCAGAGTAGTAGTGTGTGCCTCTTCAGCTTCTGAGCAGTGCAGTGCAGTGGTATGTGCCTCTGTCAGCTTCTGGGCATTGCAGAGGTGTGTGCCTCTGTCAGCTTCTGGATAGTGCATTGGTGTGTGCCTCTGTCAGCTTCTGAACAGAGCAGTGCAGTAGTGTGTGCCTCGGTCAGATTCTGAGCAGAGCAGTGCAGTAGTGTGTGCCTCGGTCAGATTCTGAGCAGAGCAGTGTAGTGGTGTGTGCCTTTCTCAGCCTCTGGACAGTGCAGTGGTGTGTGTGCCTCTGTCAGCTTCTGAGCAGTGCAGTGGTATGTGCCTTTTTCAGCTTCTGAGCAGCGCAGTGGTGTGTGCCTCTGTCAGCTTCTGAGCAGAACAGTGCAGTAGTATGTGCCTCTGTCAGCTTCTGAGCAGAGCAGTGCATTGTGTGTGCCTTTGTCAGCTTCTGGACAGTGCATTGGTGTGTGCCTTTGTCAGCTTCTGAGCAGTGCATTGGTGTGTGCCTCTGTCAGCTTCTGGACAGTGCAGTGGTGTGTGCCTCTGTCAGCTTCTGGACAGTGCAGTGGTGTGGGCCTCTGTCAGCTTCTGAGCAGTGCAGTAGTGTGTGCCTCTGTCAGCTTCTGGACAGTGCAGTGGTGTGTGCCTCTGTCAGCTTCTGAACAGTGCATCGGTGTGTGCCTCTGTCAGCTTCTGAGCAGCACAGCGGTGTGTGCCTCCATTAGCTTCTGAGCAGTGCAGTGGTGTTTGCCTCTGACAGCTTCTGAGCAGTGCAGTGGTGTGTGCCTCTGTCAGCTTCTGAGCAGTACAGTGGTGTGTGCCTCTGTCAGCTTCTGGGCAGTGCAGTGGTGTGTGCCACTGTCAGCTTGTGATCAGTGCAGTAGTGTGTGTCTCTGTCAGCTTCTGGGCAGTGAGGTGGTGTGCCTCTGTCAGCTTGTGAAAAGTGCAATGGTGTGTGCCTATGTCAGCTACTGGGCAATGCAGTGCTGTGTGCCTCTGTCAGCTTCTGAGCAGAGGCAGGGCAGTGGTGTGTACCTCTGTCAGCATTTGGACAGTGCAGTGGTGTGTGCCTCTGTCAGCTTGTGACCAGTGCAGTGATGTTTGCCTCTGACTACTTCTGAGCAGTGCAGTGGTGTGTGCCTCTGTCAGCTTCCAAACAGTGCAGTGGTGTGTGCCTCTGTCAGCTTCCAAACAGTGCAGTAGTGTGTGCCTCTGTCAGCTTCTGGGCAGTGCAGTGGTGTGCCTCTGTCAGCTTGTGAAAAGTGCAATGGTGTGTGCCTCTGTCAGCTACTGGGCAATGCAGTGATGTGTGCCTATGTCAGCTTCTGAGCAGAGGCAGGGCAGTGGTGTGTGCCTCTGTCAGCTTTTGGACAGTGTAGTGGTGTGTGCCTCTGTCAGCTTGTGACCAATGCAGTGGAGTGTGCCTCTGTCAGCTTGTGAGCAGCACAGTGGAGTTTGCCTCTGTCAGCTTCTGAACAGTGCAGTGGTGTTTGCCTCGGACTACTTCTGAGCAGTGCAGTGGTGTGTGCCTCTGTCAGCTTCCAAACAGTGCAGTGGTGTGTGCCTCTGTCAGCTTCTGGACAGTGCAGTGGTGTGGGCCTCTGTCAGCTTCTGAGCAGTGCAGTAGTGTGTGCCTCTGTCAGCTTCTGGACAGTGCAGTGGTGTGTGCCTCTGTCAGCTTCTGAACAGTGCAGTGGTGTGTGCCTCTGTCAGCTTCTGAGCAGCACAGTGGTGTGTGCCTCCGTTAGCTTCTGAGCAGTGCAGTGGTGTTTGCCTCTGACAGCTTCTGAGCAGTGCAGTGGTGTGTGCCTCTGTCAGCTTCTGAGCAGTACAGTGGTGTGTGCCTCTGTCAGAGCGCAGTGGTATGTGCCTCTGTCAGCTTCTGGACATTGCAGTAGTGTGTGCCTCTGTCAACGTATGATAAGAGCAGTGCAGTGGTGTGTGCCTATTTCAGCTTCTGAGCAGCGCAGTGGTGTGTGCCACCTGAAAGCTTGTGACAAGTGTAGTGGTGTGTGCCTCTTTCAGCTTCTGAGCAGTACAGTGGTGTGTGCCTCTGTCATCTTCTGGACAGTGCAGTGGTGTGTGCCTCTGTCATCTTCTGGACAGTGCAATGGTATGTTCCTCGTCAGCTTCTGAGAAGAGCAGTGCAGTGGTGTGTGCCTCTTTCAGCTTCTGAGCAGCGCAGTGATGTGTGCCTCTGTCAGCTTGTGACCAGTGCAGTGGTGTGTGCCTCTTTCAGCTTCTGAGCAGAGCAGTGTAGTGGTGTGTGCCTCTGTTATCTTCTGGACAGTGTAGTGTATGTTCCTCTGTCCGCTTCTGAGCAGAGCAGCACAGTGGTGTGTGCCTCTGTCAGCTTCTGGACAGTGCAGTGGTGTGTGCCTCTTTCAGCTTCTGAGCAAAGCAGTGCAGTGGTGTGTGCCTCTGTCATCTTCTGGACAGTGCAGTGGTGTGTGCCTCTGTCATCTTCTGGACAGTGCAGTGGTGTGTGCCTCTGTCATCTTCTGGACAGTGCAATGGTATGTTCCTCGTCATCTTCTGAGAAGAGCAGTGCAGTGGTCTGTGCCTCTGTCAGCTTCTGGACAGTGCAGTGGTGGGTGCCTCTGTCAGCTTCTGAGCAGAGCAGTGCAGTGGTGTGTGCTTTTCTCAGCTTCTGGACACAGTGCAGTGGTGTGTGTCTCTGTCAGCTTCTGAGCAGTGCAGTGGTGTGCGCCTCTTTCAGCTTCTGAGCAGCACAGTGAAGTGTGCCTCTGTCAGCTTGTGACCAGTGCAGTGGTGTGTGCCTCTTTCAGCTTCTGAGCAGAGCAGTGCAGTGGTGTGTGCCTCTGTTATCTTCTGGACAGTGTAGTGTATGTTCCTCTGTCCGCTTCTGAGCAGAGCAGCACAGTGGTGTGTGCCTCTGTCAGCTTCTGGACAGTGCAGTGGTGTGTGCCTCTTTCAGCTTCTGAGCAAAGCAGTGCAGTGGTGTGTGCCTCTGTCATCTTCTGGACAGTGCAATGGTATGTTCCTCGTCAGCTTCTGAGAAGAGCAGTCTGTGCCTCTGTCAGCTTCTGGACAGTGCAGTGGTGTGTGCCTCTGTCAGCTTCTGAGCAGAGCAGTGCAGTGGTGTGTGCTTTTCTCAGCTTCTGGACACAGTGCAGTGGTGTGTGTCTCTGTCAGCTTCTGAGCAGTGCAGTGGTGTGTGCCTCTTTCAGCTTCTGAGCAGTGCAGTGAAGTGTGCCTCTGTCAGCTTGTGACCAGTGCAGTGGTGTGTGCCTCTGACAGCTTCTGAGCAGCGCACTGGTGTGAGACTCTGTCTGCTTCTGGACAGTGCAGTGGTGTGGGCATCTGTCAGCTTCAGAAGCAGCACAGTGGTGTGTGCCTCTGCCAGCTTCTTGACAGTGTAGAGATGTGTGCCTCTGTCAGCTTCTGAGCAGATCAATAGTGTGTGCCTCTTTCAGCTTCTGAGCAGAGCAGTAGTGTTTGCCTCTGTCAGCTTCTGAGCAGAGTAGTAGTGTGTGCCTCTTCAGCTTCTGAGCAGTGCAGTGCAGTGGTATGTGCCTCTGTCAGCTTCTGGGCATTGCAGAGGTGTGTGCCTCTGTCAGCTTCTGGATAGTGCATTGGTGTGTGCCTCTGTCAGCTTCTGAACAGAGCAGTGCAGTAGTGTGTGCCTCGGTCAGATTCTGAGCAGATCAGTGTAGTGGTGTGTGCCTTTCTCAGCCTCTGGACAGTGCAGTGGTGTGTGTGCCTCTGTCAGCTTCTGAGCAGTGCAGTGGTATGTGCCTTTTTCAGCTTCTGAGCAGCGCAGTGGTGTGTGCCTCTGTCAGCTTCTGAGCAGAACAGTGCAGTAGTATGTGCCTCTGTCAGCTTCTGAGCAGAGCAGTGCATTGTGTGTGCCTTTGTCAGCTTCTGGACAGTGCAGTGGTATGTGCCTCTGTCAGCTTTTGGACAGTGCAGTGGTGTGTGCCTCTGTCAGCTTTTGGACAGCGCAGTGGTTTGTGCCTCTGTCAGTTTCTGGGCAGCGCAGTGGTTTGTGCCTCTGTCAGCTTCTGAGCAGCACAGTGCAGTGGTATGTGCCCCTGTCAGCTTCTAGGCAGTGCAGTGGTGTGTGCCCCTGTCAGCTTATGAGCAGCGCAGTGGTGTGTGCCTCTGTCAGCTTCTGGACAGTGCAGTGGTGTGTGCCTCTGTCAGCTTCTGAGCAGCACAGTGCAGTGGTATGTGCCCCTGTCAGCTTCTGAGCAGCGCAGTGGTGTGTGCCTCTGTCAGCTTCTGGACAGTGCAGTGGTGTGTTTCTCTGTCAGCTTCTGAGCAGGGCAGTGCTGTAGTGTGTGCCTCCGTCAGCTTCTGAGCAGAGCAGTTCATGGTGGGTGCCTTTGTCAGCTTCTGGACAGTGCAATGGTGTGTGCCTCTGTCAGCTTCTGAGCAGCACAGTGCAGTGGTATATGCCTCTGTCAGCTTCTGAGCAGCGCAGTGGTGTGCCTCGGTCAGCTTTTGGCCAGTGCAGTGGTGTGTGCCTCTGTCAGCTTATGAGCAGTGCAGTGGTGTTTGGTGTGTGCCTCTGTCAGCTTCTGGGCAGTGCAGTGGTGGGTGCCTCTGTTAGCTTCTGACCAGCGCAGTGGTGTGGGCCTCGGTCAACTTGTGAGCAGCGCAGTGGTGTGTGCCTCTTTCAGCTTCTGAGCAGTACAGTGGTTTGTGCCTCTTTCAGCTTCTGAACAGTGCAGTAGTGTGTGCCTCTGTCAGCTTCTGAGCAGAGCAGTGCAGTGGTGTGTGCCTCTGTCAGCTTGTGACCAGTGCAGTGGTGTGTGCCTCTGTCAGCTTGTGACCAGTGCAGTGGTGTGTGCCTCTGTCAGCTTGTGACCAGTGCAGTGGTGTGTGCCTCTGTCAGCTTGTGACCAGTGCAGTGGTGTGTGGCTCTGTCAACTTCTGGGCAGTGCAATGGTCTGTGCCTCTTTGAGCTTCTGGGCAGTGCAGTGGTGTGTGCCTTTGTCAGCTTCTGGGCAGTGCAGTGGTGTTTACCTCTGTCAGCTTCTGGACAGTGCAGTGGTGTGTGCCTCTCTCAGCTTCTGGGAAGTGCAGTGGTGTGTGCCTTGGTCAGCTTGTGACCAGTGCAGTGATATGTGCCTCGGTCAGCTTCTGACCAGTGCAGTGGTGTGTGCCTCTGTCAGCTTGTGACCAGTGCAGTGGTGTGTGCCTTTGTCAGCTTGTAACCAGTGCAATGGTGTGTGCCTCTGTCAACTTCTGGGCAGTGCAATGGTGTGTGCCTCTTTGAGCTTCTGGGCAGTGCAGTTGTGTGTGCCTCTGTCAGCTTCTGGACAGTGCAGTGGTGTGTTTCTCTGTCAGCTTCTGAGCAGGGCAGTGCTGTAGTGTGTGCCTCCGTCAGCTTCTGAGCAGAGCAGTTCATGGTGGGTGCCTTTGTCAGCTTCTGGACAGTGCAATGGTGTGTGCCTCTGTCAGCTTCTGAGCAGCACAGTGCAGTGGTATGTGCCTCTGTCAGCTTCTGAGCAGCGCAGCGGTGTGCCTCGGTCAGCTTTTGGCCAGTGCAGTGGTGTGTGCCTCTGTCAGCTTATGAGCAGTGCAGTGGTGTTTGGTGTGTGCCTCTGTCAGCTTCTGGGCAGTGCAGTGGTGGGTGCCTCTGTTAGCTTCTGACCAGCGCAGTGGTGTGGGCCTCGGTCAGCTTCTGAGCAGAGTAGTAGTGTGTGCCTCTCTCAGCTTCTGAGCAGTGCAGTGCAGTGGTATGTGCCTCTGTCAGCTTCTGGGCATTGCAGAGGTGTGTGCCTCTGTCAGCTTCTGGATAGTGCATTGGTGTGTGCCTCTGTCAGCTTCTGAACAGAGCAGTGCAGTAGTGTGTGCCTCGGTCAGATTCTGAGCAGAGCAGTGTAGTGGTGTGTGCCTTTCTCAGCCTCTGGACAGTGCAGTGGTGTGTGTGCCTCTGTCAGCTTCTGAGCAGTGCAGTGGTATGTGCCTTTTTCAGCTTCTGAGCAGCGCAGTGGTGTGTGCCTCTGTCAGCTTCTGAGCAGAACAGTGCAGTAGTATGTGCCTTTGTCAGCTTCTGAGCAGAGCAGTGCATTGTGTGTGCCTTTGTCAGCTTCTGGACAGTGCATTGGTGTGTGCCTTTGTCAGCTTCTGAGCAGTGCAGTGGTATGTGCCTCTGTCAGCTTTTGGACAGTGCAGTGGTGTGTGCCTCTGTCAGCTTTTGGACAGCGCAGTGGTTTGTGCCTCTGTCAGCTTCTGGACAGTGCAGTGGTGTGTGCCTCTGTCAGTTTCTGGGCAGCGCAGTGGTTTGTGCCTCTGTCAGCTTCTGAGCAGCACAGTGCAGTGGTATGTGCCCCTGTCAGCTTCTAGGCAGTGCAGTGGTGTGTGCCCCTGTCAGCTTATGAGCAGCGCAGTGGTGTGTGCCTCTGTCAGCTTCTGGACAGTGCAGTGGTGTGTGCCTCTGTCAGCTTCTGAGCAGCACAGTGCAGTGGTATGTGCCCCTGTCAGCTTCTGAGCAGTGCAATGGTGTATGCCCCTGTCAGCTTATGAGCAGCGCAGTGGTGTGTGCCTCTGTCAGCTTCTGGACAGTGCAGTGGTGTGTTTCTCTGTCAGCTTCTGAGCAGGGCAGTGCTGTAGTGTGTGCCTCCGTCAGCTTCTGAGCAGAGCAGTTCATGGTGGGTGCCTTTGTCAGCTTCTGGACAGTGCAATGGTGTGTGCCTCTGTCAGCTTCTGAGCAGCACAGTGCAGTGGTATGTGCCTCTGTCAGCTTCTGAGCAGTGCAGCGGTGTGCCTCGGTCAGCTTTTGGCCAGTGCAGTGGTGTGTGCCTCTGTCAGCTTATGAGCAGTGCAGTGGTGTTTGGTGTGTGCCTCTGTCAGCTTCTGGGCAGTGCAGTGGTGGGTGCCTCTGTTAGCTTCTGACCAGCGCAGTGGTGTGGGCCTCGGTCAGCTTCTGAGCAGAGTAGTAGTGTGTGCCTCTCTCAGCTTCTGAGCAGTGCAGTGCAGTGGTATGTGCCTCTGTCAGCTTCTGGGCATTGCAGAGGTGTGTGCCTCTGTCAGCTTCTGGATAGTGCATTGGTGTGTGCCTCTGTCAGCTTCTGAACAGAGCAGTGCAGTAGTGTGTGCCTCGGTCAGATTCTGAGCAGAGCAGTGTAGTGGTGTGTGCCTTTCTCAGCCTCTGGACAGTGCAGTGGTGTGTGTGCCTCTGTCAGCTTCTGAGCAGTGCAGTGGTATGTGCCTTTTTCAGCTTCTGAGCAGCGCAGTGGTGTGTGCCTCTGTCAGCTTCTGAGCAGAACAGTGCAGTAGTATGTGCCTCTGTCAGCTTCTGAGCAGAGCAGTGCATTGTGTGTGCCTTTGTCAGCTTCTGGACAGTGCATTGGTGTGTGCCTTTGTCAGCTTCTGGACAGTGCATTGGTGTGTGCCTCTGTCAGCTTCTGAGCAGAGCAGTGCATTGTGTGTGCCTTTGTCAGCTTCTGGACAGTGCATTGGTGTGTGCCTTTGTCAGCTTCTGAGCAGTGCAGTGGTATGTGCCTCTGTCAGCTTTTGGACAGTGCAGTGGTGTGTGCCTCTGTCAGCTTTTGGACAGCGCAGTGGTTTGTGCCTCTGTCAGCTTCTGGACAGTGCAGTGGTGTGTGCCTCTGTCAGTTTCTGGGCAGCGCAGTGGTTTGTGCCTCTGTCAGCTTCTGAGCAGCACAGTGCAGTGGTATGTGCCCCTGTCAGTTTCTAGGCAGTGCAGTGGTGTGTGCCCCTGTCAGCTTATGAGCAGCGCAGTGGTGTGTGCCTCTGTCAGCTTCTGGATAGTGCAGTGGTGTGTGCCTCTGTCAGCTTCTGAGCAGCACAGTGCAGTGGTATGTGCCCCTGTCAGCTTCTGAGCAGTGCAATGGTGTATGCCCCTGTCAGCTTATGAGCAGCGCAGTGGTGTGTGCCTCTGTCAGCTTCTGGACAGTGCAGTGGTGTGTTTCTCTGTCAGCTTCTGAGCAGGGCAGTGCTGTAGTGTGTGCCTCCGTCAGCTTCTGAGCAGAGCAGTTCATGGTGGGTGCCTTTGTCAGCTTCTGGACAGTGCAATGGTGTGTGCCTCTGTCAGCTTCTGAGCAGCACAGTGCAGTGGTATGTGCCTCTGTCAGCTTCTGAGCAGCGCAGCGGTGTGCCTCGGTCAGCTTTTGGCCAGTGCAGTGGTGTGTGCCTCTGTCAGCTTATGAGCAGTGCAGTGGTGTTTGGTGTGTGCCTCTGTCAGCTTCTGGGCAGTGCAGTGGTGGGTGCCTCTGTTAGCTTCTGACCAGCGCAGTGGTGTGGGCCTCGGTCAGCTTCTGAGCAGAGTAGTAGTGTGTGCCTCTCTCAGCTTCTGAGCAGTGCAGTGCAGTGGTATGTGCCTCTGTCAGCTTCTGGGCATTGCAGAGGTGTGTGCCTCTGTCAGCTTCTGGATAGTGCATTGGTGTGTGCCTCTGTCAGCTTCTGAACAGAGCAGTGCAGTAGTGTGTGCCTCGGTCAGATTCTGAGCAGAGCAGTGTAGTGGTATGTGCCTTTTTCAGCTTCTGAGCAGCGCAGTGGTGTGTGCCTCTGTCAGCTTCTGAGCAGAACAGTGCAGTAGTATGTGCCTCTGTCAGCTTCTGAGCAGAGCAGTGCATTGTGTGTGCCTTTGTCAGCTTCTGGACAGTGCATTGGTGTGTGCCTTTGTCAGCTTCTGAGCAGTGCAGTGGTATGTGCCTCTGTCAGCTTTTGGACAGTGCAGTGGTGTGTGCCTCTGTCAGCTTTTGGACAGTGCAGTGGTGTGTGCCTCTGTCAGCTTTTGGACAGCGCAGTGGTTTGTGCCTCTGTCAGTTTCTGGGCAGCGCAGTGGTTTGTGCCTCTGTCAGCTTCTGAGCAGCACAGTGCAGTGGCATGTGCCCCTGTCAGCTTCTAGGCAGTGCAGTGGTGTGTGCCCCTGTCAGCTTATGAGCAGCGCAGTGGTGTGTGCCTCTGTCAGCTTCTGGACAGTGCAGTGGTGTGTGCCTCTGTCAGCTTCTGAGCAGCACAGTGCAGTGGTATGTGCCCCTGTCAGCTTCTGAGCAGTGCAATGGTGTATGCCCCTGTCAGCTTATGAGCAGCGCAGTGGTGTGTGCCTCTGTCAGCTTCTGGACAGTGCAGTGGTGTGTTTCTCTGTCAGCTTCTGAGCAGGGCAGTGCTGTAGTGTGTGCCTCCGTCAGCTTCTGAGCAGAGCAGTTCATGGTGTGTGCCTCTGTCAGCTTCTGAGCAGCACAGTGCAGTAATATGTGCCTCTGTCAGCTTCTGAGCAGCGCAGTGGTGTGCCTCGGTCAGCTTTTGGCCAGTGCAGTGGTGTGTGCCTCTGTCAGCTTATGAGCAGTGCAGTGGTGTTTGGTGTGTGCCTCTGTCAGCTTCTGGACAGTGCAGTGGTGGGTGCCTCTGTTAGCTTCTGACCAGCGCAGTGGTGTGGGCCTCGGTCAACTTGTGAGCAGCGCAGTGGTGTGTGCCTCTTTCAGCTTATGAGCAGTACAGTGGTTTGTGCCTCTTTCAGCTTCTGAACAGTGCAGTAGTGTGTGCCTCTGTCAGCTTCTGAGCAGAGCAGTGCAGTGTTGTGTGCCTCTGTCAGCTTCTGAGCAGAGCAGTGCAGTGGTGTGTGCCTCTGTCAGCTTGTGACCAGTGCAGTGGTGTGTGCCTCTGTCAGCTTGTGACCAGTGCAGTGGTGTGTGCCTCTGTCAGCTTGTGACCAGTGCAGTGGTGTGTGCCTCTGTCAGCTTGTGACCAGTGCAGTGGTGTGTGGCTCTGTCAACTTCTGGGCAGTGCAATGGTCTGTGCCTCTTTGAGCTTCTGGGCAGTGCACTGGTGTGTGCCTTTGTCAGCTTCTGGGCAGTGCAGTGGTGTTTACCTCTGTCAGCTTCTGGACAGTGCAGTGGTGTGTGCCTCTCTCAGCTTCTGGGAAGTGCAGTGGTGTGTGCCTTGGTCAGCTTGTGACCAGTGCAGTGATATGTGCCTCAGTCAGCTTCTGACCAGTGCAGTGGTGTGTGCCTCTGTCAGCTTGTGACCAGTGCAGTGGTGTGTGCCTTTGTCAGCTTGTAACCAGTGCAATGGTGTGTGCCTCTGTCAACTTCTGGGCAGTGCAATGGTGTGTGCCTCTTTGAGCTTCTGGGCAGTGCAGTGGTGTGTGCCTCTGTCAGCTTCTGGGCAGTGCAGTGGTGTGTACCTCTGTCAGCTTCTGGACAGTGCAGTGGTGGGTGCTTGTGTCAGCTTCTGTCCAGTGCAGTGGTGTGTGCCTCTGTAACCTTCTGGACAGTGCAGTGGTATGTGCCTCTGTAACCTTCTGGACAGTGCAGTGGTATGTGCCTCTGTCAGGTTTTGGACATTGTAGTGGTGTGTGCTTGTGTCAGCTTCTGAGCAGAGCAGTGCAGTGCTGTGTTCCTCTGTCAGCTTCTGAGTAGAGCAGTTCATTGGTGTCTGTCTGTCAGCTTCTGAGCAGAGCAGTGCAGTGGTGTGTGCCTCTGCCAGCTTCGGAGCAGCACAGTGGTGTGTGCCTCTGTCAGCTTCTGAGCAGCACAGTGGTGTGTGCCTCTGTCAGCTTGTAACCAGTGCAATTGTGTGTGCCTCTGTCAACTTCTGGGCAGTGCAATGGTGTGTGCCTCTTTGAGCTTCTGGGCAGTTCAGTGGTGTGTGCCTCTGTCAGCTTCTGGGCAGTGCAGTGGTGTGTACCTCTGTCAGCTTCTGGACAGTGCAGTGGTGGGTGCTTGTGTCAGCTTCTGTCCAGTGCAGTGGTGTGTGCCTCTGTAACCTTCTGGACAGTGCCGTGGTATGTGCCTCTGTCAGGTTTTGGACATTGTAGTGGTGTGTGCTTGTGTCAGCTTCTGAGCAGAGCAGTGCAGTGCTGTGTTCCTCTGTCAGCTTCTGAGCAGAGCAGTTCATTGGTGTCTGTCTGTCAGCTTCTGAGCAGAGCAGTGCAGTGGTGTGTGCCTCTGCCAGCTTCTGAGCAGCACAGTGGTGTGTGCCTCTGTCAGCTTCTGAGCAGCACAGTGGTGTGTGCCTCTGTCAGCTTGTGACCAGTGCAGTGATATGTGCCTCGGTTAGCTTCTGACCAGCACTCACACACATAATTCTCATAAGTGCAAATCATGGCATTAGCTGTATATATTTATAGCTCATTTAACCCCTGTCCACAATGTTAAGACTCAGCTTTATATTTAATCTTTATGATTAAGCTTGAAAATGTTTTGAGGGTTCTTTCATTGCTTGTATTGTATATAAGACCATGCAATCACATTGTTTGAAAATGACTACCTGTATAAGCTTATCTTGTACTATCCCTGATGAAGTACTTGTTCTAAGCAGGAAACGCGTCGGAGGCAGCACCTGTGTGCTGAGGTTGTATGCAACTTGCTAGTGTGTGCCAGAATATGTGACACTTGTTTGCAGAGTATTTTAAAATGTTCCAATAAATGTTTGATATTTTTTAAACTCCAATTTGGTGCAACGTGTAATTCCTAAACCTTTTTTTGGACTGGTAGCCTGTGACCAGTGCAGTGGTGTGTGCCTCTGTCAGCTTGTGACCAGTGCAGTGGTGTTTGCCTTGGTCAGCTTGTAACCAGTGCAGTGGTGTGTGCCTCTGTCAACTTCTGGGCAGTGCAATGGTGTGTGCCTCTGTCAGCTTCTGGCCAGTGCAATAGTGTGTGCTTCTGTCCGCTTCTGGACAGTGCAGTGGTGTGTGCCTCTGTCAGCTTCTGGGCAGTGCAATGGTGTGTGCTTGTGTCAGCTTCTGTCCAGTGCAGTGGTGTGTGCCTCTATAAGCTTCTGGACAGTGCAGTGGTATGTGCCTCTGCCAGCTGCTGAGCAGTGCAGTGGTGTGTGCCTCTGTCAGCTTTTGGACATTGCAGTGGTGTGCTTGTGTCAGCTTCTGAGCAGAGCAGTGCAGTGATGTGTGCCTCTGTAAGCTTCTGAGCAGAGCAGTGCATTTTTGTGTGCCTCTGTAAGCTTCTGAGCAGAGCAGTGCAGTGGTGTGTGCCTCTGTCAGCTTGTGACCAGTGCAGTGGTGTTTGCCTTGGTCAGCTTGTAACCAGTGCAGTGGTATGTGCCTCTGTCAGCTTCTGGGCAGTGCAGTGGTGGGTGCCTCTGTCAGCTGATGAGCAGTGCAATGGTGTGTGCTTGTGTCAGCTTCTGTCCAGTGCAGTGGTGTGTGCCTCTGTAAGCTTCTGGACAGTGCAGTGGTATGTGCCTCTGCCAGCTGTTGAGCAGTGCAGTGGTGTGTGCCTCTGTCAGCTTTTGGACATTGCAGTGGTGTGCTTGTGTCAGCTTCTGAGCAGAGCAGTGCAGTGAAATGGTGTGTGCCTCTTTTAGCTTCTGGACAGTGCAGTGGTGTGTGCCTCTGTCAGCTTCTGGACAGTGCAATAGTGTGTGCTTCTGTCCGCTTCTGGACAGTGCAGTGGTGTGTGCCTCTGTCAGCTTCTGGGCAGTGCAGTGGTGGGTGCCTCTGTCAGCTGATGAGCAGTGCAATGGTGTGTGCTTGTGTCAGCTTCTGTCCAGTGCAGTGGTGTGTGCCTCTGTAAGCTTCTGGGCAGTGCAGTGGTGTGTGCCTCGGTCAGCTTGTGAGCAGCGCAGTGGTGTGTGCCTCTTGTAGGGCAGAGAAAATGCACATGTATTATTTGTTATTTTCACTCTGGGGACCAGGGATTTAGTATTTTTCTTTACTAGCTATTTTTTTAAAAGTTATAGCTTAAGGAAATATAAGGCAAATTGCCTGGAATGCACATAATGGTTAAGGAGTTGGAGTGTTAATGTGTGTGTGTGTGTGTGTGTGTTAAACAAATGTTGCAGTTAGAGAGGAGGGGTTTGGCTTACATTTTTAAGACCTGTACAGGAAGTCCAAATCCTCTTTATACTTTGAAGTTTTCACATGAAGCGTTTCAAGAGAGTAAAAGTGCCTCGAAAACGATTAATGGAGTCCCCAGAGGAATCTGCAGAAAGAGAAGTTGTGTAGAAAAGTAAAGCAGAGGAGGCATTCAAAGGCTTTGTCCAGTGAATCTATCATGGCAGCGGTGTCCCTCATCCAGATTCTGGCAGTGGCAAGGTCCGGGGCTCCGGGCGGGCCCTCCCCGGTCCAGGGTGCAGCTGCCAGTGGTCCACATGCTCCTCCGTGGCTTCAGCCTTTTCTGCAATGACTTCCGGTCTCTGGTCCTCCAGTGGCAGTACTTCTGGTGATGTCACCTCTGGTAATGTCACTTCCGGAATCGCAATCTGATGCTCGGCTGTGAAGAGGAGTGCAATGAGTTCCCTGTGCGGCTCCATAAGTAAGAAAGGAGTGTTTCTTGGGGGAACATTAGCTCCAGGGGGTAGACCTCAAGGGGAGGCAGGCTCTCAGATATCACAGGGGGCCAAGACACTTAGTGCTGACAAGAACGGAGGAAACAGAGCTAATTTGGGGCAAGCTGGGACTGGAATTAGGTCAAGAAGCAGGCAAAAAGGGGCCAATAAAAGTGTAAGTGCACGATCTGCGGCAAAGGCCACTACAGGCCGCAAAAAATGTGCAGAGGCACCTCAAAGGCCAAGTTTAATTGTAGCAGATGTGGACTCAGATTCCACAGGCATGGCTCTCGGCACTGATGATGGCGGTACGGATGGTATGGAAGGCGCGTCTAGGGACAATAGGCCCCAGCGTGTTTCGGCAGCGCAGGCTAGCTCTAGGAGAGTAGTCACTTGATTCACAGTTAAGCAGGGTCACCCATCCCAATTTCATAGTCTAGATATGGACATAGCCTCGACTAGAAGTCATAGGAAGCCTTCACCCCAGGCCCCTAAGACAGTTCACTTTAGTGATGAAATTTAGTATTTTTCTGAGGATGACAAGAGTGTGCAAGCTAGGGAAGGGCATGTGTGTTAAGAGTGTTTGAGGTGAGGGGTGACTAGAGCTTGAATAGAGGGAGGGGAAGAGCTGAACTTCTCCCACGTGGTACTCCTCTCTTGCATTCTATTTTTCAGGATAGCAATATGGCGACTACAGGAGACTCAGGGAGTGGCCTGGAGAGAGGTACGGAGAGCAGTGCTGATTCCATCTTGTTGGAGGATGAGCATCCATCGACATTGGTGTGGTGGCTTTACCAACCAGGACGGGGACACAGGCCAGTGAGTCCTCAGTTTTAGTGTGGTTTAGGGGTTTCACGTCATCATCAGATAACGCTGGTTCTAAGAATGATAAGGCTTTGAGTTTAAATGCCAAAGGGCATAAACGCATGTACACGATGCTTAGGTGGTTGACAGACGATAAGGAGGCTGCTAGGAAAGGGTTAAAAAGGTCCTCAGAGCCTGTTACCTCTGATATATCAGCTAGGGCATCTCAACCCCAGAACAAATTTACTGACATACGTGGGCCTGCCAACTGCAAGGTGACACTCCACGGTGACACATACTCCTGGTCCGCATATGATATGCATGAAGATCTTAAAACTAAGTTGTTCAAGCATATTCAGGACGGGAAGTACGTAACATCTTCAAGTTCTCTGTGGAAGCCTATAGGCAAAAGGAGAAAATTCCAACGCCCAAGTACGTTCTGCTAGTGGAGGTAGTGTTTCAGGTTATATGCTTCTTGCTATTTAGAGAAGAGACCTGATCATAATTTGTACATATTAAAGCATATGGACAACATGGAAATTATTGAGGAGAACTATTGTGAGGGAGCCTAGCGTGATTACGATGAGGCCTTTCACAGGAAAATAGTAGGTAACCCTCTCCTGGACTTTGGTAGAGTAGAGAGATGCAGCTCTGGGCCAGGCTGGGTCCAAAAAGGGTCCTCGGGACTTCCGCTCCTCCTACAGGTACACCACAGGTAAGTTTTGCAACCAGATTACGGAGGCGTCATACTGGGTTGTGCTGGAAATTCCAGGACAAGCATTGCGCACTGGGAACTTTCTGTCCCTTTCGGCACACATGCCACAAATTCAGGGGGCCTCACCCAGCCGAAGATTGCATTAAAAAGATTGAGAAACAGTATAGGGCAGGATCAAAAGGAGCTGCTGCAGGTAAGAGCAGACACCCCTCTGAAGGGGGCCGCAATTAGACCATTGATCACTTTTTACCCTGATAAGGGTGCGGCAGTCTTACTGAGGTAAGGCCTTCAGGAGGGCTTCATCATTCCTGTTTGGGGTAAGGTTACAGGCTCCACAACACGCAGGAATATTAAATCTTCATACCAGTTCCCTGATGTCCTTATGGAGAAGTTGGGTAAGGAAGTTTCACTGGGTTGTATGGCAGACCCCTTTAGGAAAAAAAACATTTCCGGGGTTGGTTATTTCCCCATTAGGACCAGTGCCGAAGAAGGATCCGGGGAAGTTTAGGATGATTCAACACCTTTCCTTCCCCAAGGGTAAGTCAGTGACTGATGCCATCCCAGCAGAGCTGAGCTTCAGTCCTTCAACAACGCGGTTATGGTAGTATAGAAGGCAGGACGAGGCACCCTGCTGGCAAAGTTAGATGGGGAGTCATCTTAACTATTATTGCCAATTCACCTGACTTCTTTTACTTTAATGGATTGTTTTTTCAATGAATCCTACTACATGAAGATAGAAGAGGTCCCCGTGTTGAGGTCTACGTGCTGGATGAAGATGTTGCTGCCTGAAATAAGACCTTCTCTGCCAGACTTCAGGAACGGTGAGTACCTATTTGGGGGTTAGACTTAGATTTTTTTTTTTTTTTTTTTTTTTTAAATTAGGGCATTTTTATTTTAATGGGCAGTAAAAGAGCTGAATACCCTTTTAGGGCAATGGCCATACAAATGCCCCTTTAGGGGCAATGGGTAGCTTAGGTTTTTTTAGACTTAGGTTTCTTTATTTTGGGGGGTTGGGTGGGGAGTTTTACTGTTAGTGGAGACTTTTTAATGTTTTAATGTAAAAGAGCTGTTTAACTTAGGGCAATGCCCTACAAAAGGTAATTTTAAGGGCTATTCTTAGTTTATTGTTAGGTTAGGGGGTGTTTTTATTTTGGGGTGGCTTTTTTGTTTTCATAGGGCTATAAGATTAGGTTTAATTTGTATTATTTTGGATAATTTTGTTTATTATTTTTTTATAATCTTAGGTTTTTTTTTTGTTATTTTCCTAATTTTAGCGAGTTTTTATTTTTGGTAATGTTAGATTTTATTTATTTTTTCGTAGTGTTAGTTTTTTAAATTTGTAATTTGTAGTTTTTTATATTTTTAATTTAGTATATTCTCTTAAAATAGTTATGCTAGGTTTATTTATAGTTTAACCTTAGGTTTTTTTTTTTATTTCACAGGTACGTTTTTTATTTATTTTAAGATAGTGTTATTGTAAATTTTGTTTAAAGTTAGGTGTTGTTAGGTTTTAGGTGTTAATAGTTTCATTTAGTGATATGCAATGTGGGGGGTTTATGGTTTAGGGGTTAATATGTATTATTTAAATGGGACATGACTTAGCCAAACAGAGGAGGAAAGGGATTTGGGAGTAGTAAAAGATAACAAGCTAAAGAGGGGTGCACAATGCAGGGCAAGCAAGGATAATAAGATACTAGCATCTATTAAAAGAGGCATTGATTATTGATTGATATTAGATTTGTATAGGTTGAACTCAATTGACTTTGGTCTTTTTTCAACCTCATCCACTATGTTACTATGTTACTATGTATTTGCGATGCGGGGGAATGGCGGTATAGGGGTTAATAGGTAGTTTATGGGAGTTAGTGTACTTTGTAACATTTTAGTTATGGGTATTATAAAACATTTTTGTTTTGCAAAATCCATAGCTACTGGTCTCAGATAATGGAATGGATCACAGCGGTATAGACTATAACGCAAGCATTTTAGCCGGACCGCACAACCTATAATACAGGCAGTATGAAAATTCCATACTCAAGAGCCATTTTTTTAGTTGGGAATGGAGAGTTGCCTAAAGGGTAAAACGCTTGCGGTATAGCCGTACTACCGCAACTTTTAATACGGGAGACATGCATATTCCATGCGCAAAGGTCAATTTTTCAGCGGTATAGGCATACCGCACCATACTGCAAAATTTGTAATCTAGGACATTATTATTTAATAATATTGAATAACATTTATCTTTTATTTTTATATTGTCAGGTATTTGACTGTGATGGACTACGATGCACATAATTATATTTACAGGCATACCTAAGAGATATTGCGGGTTTGGTTCCAGATCATTGCAATAAAACGAATATAGTAATAAAGTGAGTCACACTCTTTTTTTGTTTCCCAGTCCATATAAAGTTATATTTACCCCATACTGTAGAGCAGTGTTTCTCAACTTTTTGGTAGCAAGTACCCCTGTAGCCACACAGTTGTTTCCTATGTACCCCAACTGTGGCACAAATATTATTGATCTTTTACATAAGCAAAAATGGAAATCATGTGTGTCACTTGATTTCACAAGCTTGTATCATATACATTAATAAAGTAAATATATAGAAATCTGTTATTTGTTTTAAGATTTCTAGAATTTAATATTTAGCAGTATTACAACAAAGAGTAATAAACACATAAAACACAGATATACATTCCATTGATTTTAATAATTATATGCAATTAATGTGCTTTTTTTTTTAAAAAAAAAATAAAATAGTAAAATAAACTCTTCTGCATGAAGAAGGAATGAATATTTATGGTACCATCTTTTTATTTGAGAGTATTGGGTACTTGTAAAGCGCGGCTAATCGCCCGTAAGAGTCTCAAGGCGCTGCTTATTTTATGTACTTTGGAATAATGAAAGGCTGAGTGGACCTTGCTGGGCATCGAACCTGCAACCCTTGGGTTGCTACAGAGCTTAGCCACAGTGCATTAGCATGCTGAGCTATCTGTCCAACCTTAAGCTATTTTCTCTTTACGTACCACAGGTTGAGAAACTAGGCTGTAAACTATTAAGTGTGCAATAGCATTATGTCTAAAAATTAAATGTACATACCTTAATTAAAAATTATTGCTAAAAAATGGTAACCATCATCTGAGCCTTCAGTAAGACATAGGGTAGATTTACAAAAGGTAATCATGTCCGCTCGACCTCACTAAATGCCTACAGCATACGCTGTCAGCATTTGACATTGCACAAGCATTTCTGGTGGAATTGGGCGTCAATGAAGCATCCTCTGCTTAATATTCAATCCCAGAATCGTATTGCTGGTGGTGTGTTTATATTTATATATATATATATATATATATATATATATATATATATATATATATATATATATATATATATATATATATATATATATATATATATATATATATATATATATATATATAAATTCAGAATATTTTTAGGAGAAAAATATTGCAACATAGCAGAGCTATATGAGAATGCTATGAAAAAAGAAGGGGAAAGCCGCACTCAGAGAAGTTTTGCACCTTATTGATCTAATATGTAGATAAAAGGCTGAAACACTATGTCAAACAAAGAAACATCAAACACACACCAGTCTCTTCAATATACAATGAATTTATTTCTAAAAACAAAACAAAAAGAAGCATACTTATGCTATATCTGAAAAAATGCCACTGCAGTGGATAGCCTGAATGAAGAAGAAATACTACAACAGGCAAATGTTACATGAGCTTATAAACATCTACGTAGCATGATAATATAGTTACAATGGTAAATGTCAGGATACCAACATATTGCAAAGAGAATCTGCATATCAATAAAGCACAAGCAGAAGATCTCAAAACAATGTCCTGAGTGGAAAAGATTGTGTCGATATCTTGGTAGATTTCCTTATAGAATAAACTTAGTGTGTCAAAGTCACTGAATGGAAATGGTACCATACATTGCAAAAAGACTGACAGAGCCGAGGTGAAAGCGTCCTCAAACGTCAGCTTGCCAGGTACTACAGTTCATAGACATAGAGGCTCATATCTCCAAATGCGGCAAATTTACAAAAACAGAAGCATACAACCTTGTTAACCGCAGCATAATCCGGGTATGCAAGGCAAATCAAAGAGGCATGCAGGTAATGGACCAGGACTCCACCTCTGACGTCCTGTCTATCCCAAAACGTTCCGTCTGTATCTTTGCTCAAGAGAACACAGGTCAGACTTGAAACTCTGTTATGGGCAATTAAGACTCCCTTTGCCTCCACCAGATATCTTCCAGACAAAGTTGCAGAAAGCACCATCAATACATACAGGTGCTAAACTGTTGCTGCTGTAATTCAAAATGACTTGGTCGACGCGCGTTTCGCCCCACAATGCTGTGCGGTAGGGGCCTCGTCAGGACTGTCAATCAAAGGATAAACATTGCTTCTTTTATTTGATTGTTCACCTTGAGGGAGTGGATAAGGTGTGTTTGCATTTACCAATTATACATGCTTTGTTGGTTACACCTCTTTATCACATATTATACAAATCGCTATCTTCATTTAAACTTTGCAAAAATATTTGACAAGCTAAACTTATATACAAAGAGGAAGAAAAGCGTAATATAATTAACAGGGAAGCACGATCAATAACAAAAATATAGAAATAAAACAGCAATACAGAGAGACCGACGTGTGCAGAGCTTCCAAAACAAAATATATGAGTGACACATGGGGAACCACTAAATTTTCCCCTCATGTATCAATAGATTGGCTTTAGATAGATATATGGCATACTAAATGGTGTGCAGCTTATTTTTTAACAATTTAACTAAAGATATAACGTTACTTTTATAGCAACTTGTGTTACAAAATTCAAAGCAAAAGGAATGACTGAGTGCTCATAAATAGATTAAACATACTCCTCCTATACTCCTATTAATCTACATATCTTTTGAGATTGACAAAGACTTAAGAGACTTTTTAGCTAAATAATATAACTAACCTTATCAAAGAGAAAACTGCTAGGTCAAAAAAAAAAATTTTAGCCTGAAAAAAACCCATACTCAATTCTCTCATTTAAGCCAAGAGGGGACACTGTTTTTAGCACATACGTCCATCTTGCTTCTTTCTTTAAGAGACATTTATTATTATCCCCTCCTCTACCACTTATTATTCCCTGATCAATTCCTACAAATTTTAAAGAGGCAGTGTTGCTGTTATGGACATCTCTAAAATGTTGCGCTACACTAGTATCTCTTTCATAGAGGATATCATCCCTGTGCTCCTGTATCCTGTCCTTGAACATGCTTTTTGTTTTCCCTACATAGAACAGGGGACAGGAGCATCGTAGAAGATATACTACTCCAATAGTATTACAATTCGAAAAACATCTAATATCAAAGTGTTTCCCAGTATTCGCAGAAAATGATTTGCATTTTAACATGTATGGACAGTACACACAGTGTCCACATGGAAAATTACCCTTCACTTGTTGGTGTTTATTTAACCAACATTTTCAGGTTCAGACCTCACAAATCTACTTTTAACTAACTTAGATGTAGAAAGTCTCTACTCGTCCATACCGCATGAGGTAGGAATTAACGCCTGCAAACATGTTTTGAAGTCTAGAGGTTCTGGTAGCAACAATCATACCATCTTTGTTATAAACCTTTTAAGGTTTATTCTTGAAAACAATGTTTTTGAATTCAATGGTTCTATTTATAGGCAGATCAGGGGGACAGCAATGGGAGCAGTTTGTGCACCCACGTATGCCTGTCTCCACTTGGGAGCATGGGAGTTGGACATATTTGAACAATTTGGGGATGTGTTCAGCTCCCATGTATCCCTTTGGATTAGATATGTGGATGACATCCTAATGTTTTGGGATGGTCCCCTAGCCTGCCTTCATGAATTCATCGATTCATTAAACAAAAATAATCGCAATATTTTGCTGACATATGCATTTAGCGATAAAGAGCTTCCCTTTCTTGATATTTGTATTAGAAAAGAAGGTAATTGTATCTCTACAGAGAACCATCGCAAGAGTACTGCTACTAATAGCCTTTTGGAGGCATCCAGCAGCCATCCAGAATCTCTAAAGAGAGGAATCCCTTATGGTCAGCTCCTAAGATTAAAGAGGAATTGTTCCTCAAAAATTAAATTTGAACACCATGCGGAGATAATGTGCAAAAAGTTCCTACAAAGAGGATACTCACATAACTTGTTAAAATCCACCCTTAATAAAGTTAGAAAACTGAAACAAAATGAACTGCTGTACTCTAAGAAAAATGTCACGACTTACAATTATATACGATTTATAACTACCTACAATTGCCAATGGCAAAATATAAGAGACATCCTGTCCCACAACTGGCACTTGTTATCCCTAGATGAGAGAATTGTTGAAAAAATAGGAAGTAAACCCTTATTGACTTGCAAAAAAATCTCCTAACTTAAAAGATAAGTTAGTTAAAAGTAGATTTGTGAGGTCTGAACCTGAAAATGTTGGTTAAATAAACACCAACAAGTGAATGGTAATTTTCCATGTGGACACTGTGTGTACTGTCCATACATGTTAAAATGCAAATCATTCTCTGCGAATACTGGGAAACACTTTGATATTAGATGTTTTTCAAATTGTAATACTATTGGAGTAGTATATATTCTACGATGCTCCTGTCCCCTGTTCTATGTAGGGAAAATGAAACCTATGTCCAAGGACAGGATACAGGAGCACAGGGATGATATCCTCTATGAAAGGGATACTAGTATAGCGCGACATTTTAGAGATGTCCATAACAGCAACACTGCCTCTTTAAAATTTGTAGGAATTGATCAGGGAATAATAAGTGGTAGAGGAGGGGATAATAATAAATGTCTCTTAAAGAAAGAAGCAAGATGGACGTATGTGCTAAAAACAGTGTCCCCTCTTGGCTTAAATGAGAGAATTGAGTATGGGTCTTTTTTAGGCAAAAATTTTTTTTTTTGACCTAGCAGTTTTCTCTTTGATAAAGTTAGTTATATTAGTTAGCTAAAAAGTCTCTTAAGTCTTTGTCAATCTCAAAAGATATGTTTAATCTATTTATGAGCACTCAGTCATTCCTTTTGCTTTGAATTTTGTAACACAAGTTGCTATAAAAGTAACGTTATATTTTTAGTTAAATTGTTAAAAAATAAGCTGCACACCATTTAGTATGCCATATATCTATCTAAAGCCAATCTATTGATACATGAGGGGAAAATTTAGTGGTTCCCCATGTGTCACTCATATATTTTGTTTTGGAAGCTCTGCACACGTTGGTCTCTCGGTATTGCTGTGAGTTTTATTTCTATATTTTTGTTTTTGATCGTGCTTCCCTGTTAATTATATAACGCTTTTCTTCCTCTTTGTATATAAGTTTAGCTTGTCAAATATTTTTGCAAAGTTTAAATGAAGATAGCGATTTGTATAATATGTGATAAAGAGGTGTAACCAACAAAGCATGTATGATTGGTAAATGCAAACACACCTTATCCACTCCCTCAAGGTGAGCGACGAATAAAAGAAGCAATGTTTATCCCTTGATTGACAGTCCTGACAAGGCCCCTACCGCACAGCATTGTGGGGCGAAACGCGCGTTGACCAAGTCATTTTGAATTACAGCAACTACAGTGTAGCACCTGTATGTATTGATGGTGCTTTCTGCAACTTTGTCTGGCAGATATCTGGCGGAGGCGAAGGGAGTCTTAATTGCCCATAACGGAGTTTCAAGTCTGACCTGTATTCTCTTGAGCAAAGATACAGACGGAACAATTTGGGATAGACAGGACGTCGGAGGTGGAGTCCCAGTCCATTACCTGCATGCCTCTTTGATTTGCCTTGCATACCCGGATTATGCTGCGGTTAACAAGGTTGTATGCTTCTGTTTTTGTAAATTTGCTGCATTTGGAGATATGAGCCTCTAGGTCTATGAACTGTAGTACCTGGCAAGCTGACGTTTAAGGACGCTTTCACCTCGGCTCTGTCAGTCTTTTTGCAATGAATGGTACCAATTCCATTCAGTGACTTTGACACACTAAGTTTATTCTATAAGGAAATCTACCAAGATATCGACACCATCTTTTCCACTCAGGACATTGTTTTGAGATCTTCTGCTTGTGCTTTATTGATATGCAGATTCTCTTTGTAATATGTTGGTATCCTGACATTTACCATTGTAACTATATTATCATGCTACTTAGATGTTTATAAGCTCATGTAATATTTGCCTGTTGTAGTATTTCTTCTTCATTCAGGCTATCCACTGCAGTGGCATTTTTTCAGATATAGCATAAGTATGCTTCTTTTTGTTTTGTTTTTAGAAATAAATTCATGGTATATTGAAGAGACCGATGTGTGTTTGATGTCTCTTTGTTTGACATAGTGTTTCAGCCTTTTATCTACAAATTAGATCAATAAGGTGCAAAACTTCTCTGAGTGCTGCTTTCCCCTTCTTTTTTTCATAGCATTCTCATATAGCTCTGCTATGTTGCAATATTTTTCTCCTAAAAAAATATTCTGAATTTATATTACAATAAGGGGTCTGCACCAGGCCTATGATCAGCCAATGCGATCTAGGCTCTAAATAATTGTTTCTTTCTATTTGATTAAACACCAGTATCCTAAAGGTGTTTATTAGTTTCTCTCCCTAACCTAATTTTTTATATTTTTAATATATAAATATATATATATATATATATATATATATATATATATATATATATATATATATATATATATATATATAATGTGTATTCATGTGAATTTATGTGTTTATATGTGTGTATATATGTTTATTCATGTGTATTTATGTGTTTATATGTGTTTATATGTGTGTATATATGTTTATTCATGTGTATTTATGTGTTTATATTTGTGTATATATGTTTATTCATGTGTTTGTATGTTTTTATTCATGTGTATTTATGTGTTTATATGTGTGTATATATGTTTATTCATGTGTATGTATGTGTTTATATGTGTGTATATATGTTTATTCATGTGTATGTGTTTATATATGTGTATATATGTTTATTCATGTGTATTTATGTGTATATATCTTTATTCATGTGTATTTATGTGTATATATGTTTATTCATGTGCATTTATGTGTTTATATGTGTTTATATGTGTGTATATATGTTTATTCATGTGCATTTATGTGTTTATATGTGTGTATATATGTTTATTCATGCGTATTTATGTGTTTACATGTGTGTACATATGTTTATTCATGTGTATTTATTTATTTATATGTGTATTTATGTGTTTATATGTGTTTATATGTGTATTTATGTGTTTATATGTGTGTGTATATATATCTTTATTCATATGTATTTATGTGTATATATGTTTATTCATGTACATTTATGTGTTTATATGTGTGTATATATGTTTATTCATGTGTATTTATGTGTTTACATGTGTGTACATATGTTTATTCATGTGTATTTTTGTGTTTATATGTGTGTATATATGTTTATTCATGTGTATTTATGTGTTTATATGTGTGTATATATGTTTATTCATGTGTATGTATGTGTTTACATGTGTGTACATATGTTTATTCATATGTATTTATGTGTTTATATGTGTTTATATGTGTGTATATATGTTTATTCATGTGTATTTATGTGTTTATATGTGTGTATATATGTTTATTCATGTGTATGTATGTGTTTATATGTGTGTATATGTTTATTCATGTGTATGTGTTTATATGTGTTTATATATGTGTATATGTTTATTCATGTGTATTTATGTGTTTATATGTTTGTATATTTGTTTATTCATGTGTATTTATGTGTTTACATGTGTGTATATGTTTATTCATGTGTATTTATGTGTTTATTCATGTGTATGTATGTGTTTATATGTGTGTATATATGTTTATTCATGTGTATTAATGTGTTTATATGTTTGTATATGTTTATTCATGTGTGTATATATGTTTATTCATGTGTATTTATATGTTTATATGTGTGTATATATGTTTATTCATGTGTATTTATGTGTTTATATGTGTGTATATGTTTATTCATGTGTATTTATGTGTTTATATGTGTGTACATATGTTTATTCATGTGTATTTATGTGTTTATATGTGTGTACATATGTTTATTCATGTGTATTTATGTGTTTATATGTGTGTACATATGTTTATTCATGTGTATTTATGTGTTTATTCCTGTGTATTTATGTGTTTATTCATGTGTATTTATGTGTTTATATGTGTGTATATATGTTTATTCATGTGTATTTATATGTTTATATGTGTGTATATATGTTTATTCATGTGTATTTATGTGTTTATATGTGTGTATATATGTGTTTATTCATGTGTATTTATGTGTTTATATGTGTGTATATATGTTTATTCATGTGTATTTATATGTTTATATGTGTGTATATATGTTTATTCATGTGTATTTATGTGTTTATATGTGTGTATATATGTTTATTCATGTGTATTTATGTGTTTATATGTGTGTACATATGTTTATTCATGTGTATTTATGTGTTTATATGTGTGTACATATGTTTATTCATGTGTATTTATGTGTTTATATGTGTGTACATATGTTTATTCATGTGTATTTATGTGTTTATATGTGTGTACATATGTTTATTCATGTGTATTTATGTGTTTATATATGTTGGAAACATGGTGCTGGTAGACTTGCTCAACACAGGGTTGCCATAAACCTTAAATTTGTAAAAAGAGCAATATCTGCAAAGCGCAATAAGACTAGGTATGCCTGTATATATATTGCAATGCTTTTCACTTACAGGATAATGTCCTTTTTATTGTTACATATAATACCTCTATCTGTATAAATATTCCTATGTATTTTACATGAACATTATACATATATATTAATAAAAATTACCTACAATTCTATGTAAAACTGTGCTCCCCCTGTCCTATATGCCTCATATGATTTGCTCACCCCTCTCCTGCCCCATACAATATACTCACATGCAGGGCCCTCCTTATTATCTGTATATTTTATAAATGAATCAAGCTACCATTAGTGGACTTTGCACTCAGCAGCTCATCGTATCTGTCACATCATCTCTTTGTCTCTTGTATCATTTTCGTGGTTGATTTTTATGCTATTATTAAGTGATTGACAGTTATTTTTATTACTTTATTTATTTATACTTTTTGCTTCTTTTTTTTCTATTTACCAGATTCAAAACCAGCGTCAGTGCATTTCTATTTTCTTTTTATTCCATTTATTGTTCACTTTTCTTTTACTATATAATTACAGTCATCTGAAGGTTTTGTACATCTGTTTGAAGCAAAATTTGCCTTTATATGACTAAAAACACTGTAGTATGCTCCACTGGTTTTACATCGTATTATAAATGCAGGGAGCATCCATCATATAAGAGCCTGAAGATTTCATTTTTATTGAATTTTTCATATACAAGGTATAAATCATGTAATTGTGAAACATTGCATAGTGGGTTACAGTAGTTTGTGTTTCTGATCTTGCAAACATTATACATTCACTAAACATTTTCCAGGCATTAGCGTACCTGGAACTGTGCTATTTTCGCTATCGTGATAAAGAACAGTTAAAAAGAGAGAACAGACAACCAATAACAACTAATAAACAAACTAATTACAAGTTCAGTCAACTAGAATACCGGTATCAGTTTTTCGGATTGGGGTTGGTAACTATTTCAGAGGTTATGTTATGTGAGTCTGTTTTTATAAAGTGGGATTCTTTAAGAGGATGTGTTTCAGGGGTTAAAGTAGTGTTATGGGATAATGATTCCCAGTAGAAGTTTATGTCAGCGTAAAAAAAGAATCTGTTTGTTATGTAGTACCCATATTTTTCCAAGGGTAAAATGTAGTTCATTTATGGTATCCACATTGTCTGGGTAGGTAATTGAAGGGATTTTCAGTGTAGGGTGATCAATAATTAGTAATAAAGTGTTTCAGACTTTGTATCTGCTAGGAGGACTCTTATTTAGTAGAGCTATCTCTGGTGTCAATGCAAAGTCCGCGCCTAACAATCGGCTAGATTACGAGTTTTGCGGTATGAGTGAAAAAGCAGCATTATGGCTCTTTTTCACTACTGCTGCTATTACGAGTTTTGCAGGTATATTTGTACCGCACACTTTTTTGGCCGTAACAATGGGACTTCCACAGCGCTGGTATTACAAGTTTGTCTGTCCGGCCAAAAAGTGAGCGGTACAGCCTATACCGTCAAGATCTATACCGGCAAGATCCATACCGTAGACTGAAAGTCAGTAGTTATGGCTTTTATGTTACAGAGCTGTACCATAAAACTCATAACTAAAGTGCTAAAAATTACACTAACACCTAAACCGAGGCCCTCCTGCATCGCAAACACTAAAATAAAATGATTAAACCCTAATCTGCCGCTCCGGACATCGCCGACACTATAATAAACATATTAACTCCTAAATCACCGTACTCCAGCATCGCAAACACTAGTTAAATATTATTAACCCCTAATCTGCTGTCCCTAACATCGTCGCAACCTACATTACTGTTATTAACCCCTAATCTGCTGCCCCCAAAATCGCCGCCACTATACTAAAGTTATTAACCCCTAAACCTAACTCTAACCCTAACAACCACTATCTTTAATATAATTAAAATAAATCTAGTTAAATATTCCTATCATTAACTAAATAATTCCTATTTAAAACTACATACTTACCTATAAAATAAACCCTATGATAGCTACAATATAACTAATAGTTTCATTGTAGCTATCTTAGGTTTTATTTTTATTTTACATGTAAGTTAGTATTTATTTTAACTAGGTAGATTAGTTAATAAATAGTTATTAACTATTTACTAACTACCTAGCTAAAATAAATACAAATGTATCTGTAAAATAAAACCTAACCTGAGTTACACTAACTTACACTACAATTAAATAATTACAAAAAAAACAAAACACTAAATTACACAAAATAAAAAAGAAATGATCAAATATTTAAACTAATTACACCTAATCTAATAGCCCTATCAAAATAAAAAAGCCCCCAAATAAATAAAAAACCTAGCCTACACTACAAATGCCTTTTGTGGGGCATTGCCTCAAATAAATCAGCTCTTTTACCTGTAAAAAAAAAATACAAACAACCCCCAACAGTAAAACCCACCACCCACACAACCAACCCCCGAAATAAAATCCTATAAAAAAAATAGCTCCCCATTGCCCTGAAAGGGGCATTTGGGGCATTGCCCTTAAAAGGGCATTTAGCTCTTTTTCTTTGCCCAAACCATAATCTAAAAATAAAACCCACCCAATAAACCCTTAAAAAACCTAACACTAACCCCCGAAGATCCATTTACAGTTTTTGAAGACCGGACATCCATCCTCAACGAAGCGGCAGAAGTCCTCATCCAAGTGGGCCGAAGTCTTCATCCAAGCCGGCAGCAGTCTTCATCCAGACGGCATCTTCTATCTTCATCCATATAGAGCGGAGCGGCTCCATCTTCAAGACATTCGGCGCGGAGCATCCTCTTCTTTCCACGGCTAACGAAGGATGAATGTTCCTTTAAGGGACGTCATCAAAGTAGCATCCCTTGAATTCCAATTGGCTGATTCTATTCTATTAGCCAACCGGAATTAAAGGTGAAAAAATCCTATTGGCTGATACAATCAGCCAATAAGATTGAACTTCAATCCTATTGGCTGATCCAATCAGCCAATAGGATTGAGCTTGCATTCTATTGGTTGATTGGAACAACCAATAGAATGTGAGCTCAATCCTATAAACTGATTGGATCAGCCAATAGGATTGAAGCTCAATTCTATTGGCTGATTGCATCAGCCAATAGGATTTTTTACCCTTTAATTCCGATTGGCTGATAGAATTTTATCAGCCAATCGGAATTCAAGGGACGCCATATTGGATTCATTCTTTGTTAGCGGTGGAAAGAAGAGGATGCTCCGCGCCGGATGTCTTGAAGATGGAGCCGCTCCATGCCGGATGGATGAAGATAGAAGATGCCGTCTGGATGAAGACTTCTGTCGGCTTGGATGAAGACTTCGGCCCACTTGGATGAGGACTTCTGCCGCTTCATTGAGGATGGATGTCCGGTCTTCAAAAACTGTAAGTGAATCTTCAGGGGTTAGTGTTAGGTTTTTTTAAGGGTTTATTGGGTGGGTTTTATTTTTAGATTAGGGTTTGGGCAAAGAAAAAGAGCTAAAAGCCCTTATAAGGGCAATGCCCATCCAAATGCCCTTTTCAGGGCAATGGGGAGCTTAGGTTTTTAAGATAGGATTTTATTTGGGGGATTGGTTCTGTGGGTGGTGGGTTTTACTGTTGGGGGGTTGTTTGTATTTTTTTTACAGGTAAAAGAGCTAATTTCTTTGGGGCAATGCCCCGCAAAAGGCCCTTTTAAGGGCTATTAGCAGTTTAGTGTAGGCTAGGGTTTTTTATTTTATTTTGGGGGGGGGGGCTTTTTTATTTTGATAGGGCTATTAGATTAGGTGTAATTAGTTTAAATATTTGATAATTTCTGTTTTCTGTATATTTTGTGTAATTTGGTGTGTTTTTTTTGTAATTTAGTTAATTGTATTTAATTAATGTAATTTATTTAATTGTAGTGTAAGGTTAGGTGTTAGTGTAACTCAGGTTAGGTTTTATGTTACAGGTAAATTTGTATTTATTTTAACTAGGTAGTTAGTAAATAGTTAATAACTATTTACTAATTAGTCTACCTAGTTAAAATAAATACAAACTTACCTGTGAAATAAAAATAAAGCCTAAGCTAGGTACAATGTAACTATTAGTTATATTGTAGCTAGCATAGGGTTTATTTTACAGGTAAGTATTTATTTTTAAATAGGAATTATTAAGTTAATGTTAAGAATTTTTAATTAGATTTATTTTAATTATATTAAAGTTAGGGGTGTTAGGGTTAGACTTAGGGTTAGGTTTAGGGGTTAATAACTTTAGTATAGTGGCGGCGATGTTGGGGCGGAAGATTAGGGGTTAATAAATGTAGGTAGGTAGTGATGACATTGGGGGCGGCAGATTAGGGGTTAATGAATGTAGCTAGGTGGTGGCGATGTTAGGGGCGGCAGATTTGGGGTTAATAAGTGTACTGTAGGTTGCGGCGATGTCGGGGGCGGCAGATTAGGGGTTAATAAGTGTAGGTGGGTGGAAGGGACATTGGGGGCGGCAGATTATGGGTTAATAAGTATAATGTAGGTGTCGGCGATGTCAGGGGTGGCAGATTAGGGGTTAATAAGTGTAATGTAGGTGTCGGCGATGTCAGGGGTGGCAGATTAGGGGTTAATAAGTGTAATGTAGGTGTCGGCGATGTCAGGGGTGGCAGATTAGGGGTTAATAAGTGTAATGTCGGTGTCGGCGATGTCAGGGGCAGCAGATTAGGGGTGTTTAGACTCAAGGTTTATGTTAGGGTGTTAGGTGTAAAAATAAATTTACTTTCCCCATAGGAATCAATGGGGCTGTGTTACGGAGGTTTACGCTGCTTTATTGCAGGTGTTAGGCTTTTTTTTAGCCGGCTCTCCCCATTGATGTCTATGGGGAAATTGTGCACAAGCACGTAAAACCAGCTCAAAGCAGTGCTGGTATTTGAGTGCGGTATGGAGCTCAATTTTACTCAACGCTGCAATATTGCCTGCTAAAGCCGGGTTTATGAAAAACTGTAATATGACAGTATATAGGACCACACAAAGTGTTAGTGTGTATCTAATGAAGGAGGTGTGCCTACTTAATGCTACTCTCTATGATAACAGAAAGCTGAGGTGTATAATGGATACTAGATGTGTACAAATATAAAATTGATAGATCTATACAGGGAGTGCAGAATTATTAGGCAAATGAGTATTTTGACCACATCATCCTCTTTATGCATGTTGTCTTACTCCAAGCTGTATAGGCTCGAAAGCCTACTACCAATTAAGCATATTAGGTGATGTGCATCTCTGTAATGAGAAGGGGTGTGGTCTAATGACATCAACACCCTATATCAGGTGTGCATAATTATTAGGCAACTTCCTTTCCTTTGGCAAAATGGGTCAAAAGAAGGACTTGACAGGCTCAGAAAAGTCAAAAATAGTGAGATATCTTGCAGAGGGATGCAGCACTCTTAAAATTGCAAAGCTTCTGAAGCGTGATCATCGAACAATCAAGCGTTTCATTCAAAATAGTCAACAGGGTCGCAAGAAGCGTGTGGAAAAACCAAGGCGCAAAATAACTGCCCATAAACTGAGAAAAGTCAAGTGTGCAGCTGCCAAGATGCCACTTGCCACCAGTTTGGCCATATTTCAGAGCTGCAACATCACTGGAGTGCCCAAAAGCACAAGGTGTGCAATACTCAGAGACATGGCCAAGGTAAGAAAGGCTGAAAGACGACCACCACTGAACAAGACACACAAGCTGAAACGTCAAGACTGGGCCAAGAAATATCTCAAGATTGATTTTTCTAAGGTTTTATGGACTGATGAAATGAGAGTGAGTCTTGATGGGCCAGATGGATGGGCCCGTGGCTGGATTGGTAAAGGGCAGAAAGCTCCAGTCCGACTCAGACGCCAGCAAGGTGGAGGTGGAGTACTGGTTTGGGCTGGTATCATCAAAGATGAGCTTGTGGGGCCTTTTCGGGTTGAGGATGGAGTCAAGCTCAACTCCCAGTCCTACTGCCAGTTTCTGGAAGACACCTTCTTCAAGCAGTGGTACAGGAAGAAGTCTGCATCCTTCAAGAAAAACATGATTTTCATGCAGGACAATGCTCCATCACACGCGTCCAAGTACTCCACAGCGTGGCTGGCACGAAAGGGTATAAAAGAAGAAAATCTAATGACATGGCCTCCTTGTTCACCTGATCTGAACCCCATTGAGAACCTGTGGTCCATCATCAAATGTGAGATTTACAAGGAGGGAAAACAGTACACCTAACTGAACAGTGTCTGGGAGGCTGTGGTTGCTGCTGCACGCAATGTTGATGGTGAACAGATCAAAACACTGACAGAATCCATGGATGGCAGGCTTTTGAGTGTCCTTGCAAAGAAAGGTGGCTATATTGGTCACTGATTTGTTTTTGTTTTGTTTTTGAATGTCAGAAATGTATATTTGTGAATGTTGAGATGTTATATTGGTTTCACTGGTAAAAATAAATAATTGAAATGGGTATATATTTGTTTTTTGTTAAGTTGCCTAATAATTATGCACAGTAATAGTCACCTGCACACACAGATATCCCCCTAAAATAGCTATAACTAAAAACAAACTAAAAACTACTTCCAAAACTATTCAGCTTTGATATTAATGAGTTTTTTGGGTTCATTGAGAACATGGTTGTTGTTCAATAATAAAATTAATCCTCAAAAATACAACTTGCCTAATAATTCTGCACTCCCTGTATGTCAATATATCTCATACAAGATATTATATGATAACAAGATATAAGAGTTATAATCGATAATAAGGTATAATATACTTACAGAAAAGTCCTTCAGTACAGTTCCTAATGAGATATATGTCCAACAGGGCGTTCTGCCCAATGGGATGATCTTCTTAGTGTGTGCACATCAAATGAACCAGTAGAGATAGCAGCTCTCTCCACAAAACAGTAGGTAGAATAAAGCACGTCCTAAAAGACAAAAAGAGAGGCGCTCTTGGTGCAGATAATCCTAAACCAATATGATATCGTCAGCAATAGTAGGTATATAGGTACTCACAAATATGATTGCACATGCAGTGCAATAATGTGCAGGCCGATGCTTTAGAGCCGCTCGGCTGACTCTCCACTAGCTAGTCCGCTGTGCTCAGGAACCAGGAACACTCATACCGTTCGAGTTATAGGTATGCACTCCTGAAATATAATCCTGGAATATAAAAGAAAAAAGGTGCCCTTGGTGCAGAGAAACCTGGATACTGTATGACTAAATACAATATACCGTGGACCTGTACTCACAAGTGAACATGCACAACCAGTGCAATATCAGACATGCCGAAGCTTCTGAGCCATTCGGCTAGCTCCCCGCTGGATAATCAGCTGTTCCCAAAAGCCGAGAGGACTAACAAGCTGTCGGCTACTTCTCCATATACAGAACCGCTTACACAGACTCTCTTGAAATTCTTAGCTTAGGTGTAACTTGGCGGTTTCAGGTGGCAACACAAGTCCGGTGACTATATGATCACGAATATGATGATAGTGATAATGGGAAATAAATGTTCCAAAGCAAGGTAGAACAAAAATAAAAAACTTTTATTAAAAACAATTAAAAGTTGCTTTGCAGCGCATTTCTTGGCTACAATGCTGTTTCATCAGGCTACCTGTAATAGCAGCACTATAGGGAGGTAAGCGGTGGAAATTACTTGCAAGTTAGTACCAAGCCGCTCTTATCGCAAAACTCGTAATCTATCTGAATGATTTATATATCTGTTCTTTTTTCTTTCAGAAGGGGGTCAATCTGGGGCATGGCCACCACATGTGTTGCATGGTACCTTTCATATTACATCCTCTCCAACACAATGGAGGAATACATTTTATTTAGTCTAACTGGGGTCAGGTACCATCTGAGGAGTATATTGAAGTTTAGCTCAATAAAGCAATTTGATGTTGAAGATACATTTGTTTCCATTCTTTGGCATCCAATGTGCTATGAAGTTCTGTATGCCATTGTGAGACATATGTGGGGGTGGATACTGAAGTTGCAGAGTCTAAAATTCACTTAGTGACATAGAGGGATCCCTTGGGTGGAGTAAGTGAGGTGCAATATTGTTCATAGAGTGTAAGTGGTCTGATTAGATTGGGTTTAAGGTTTGTATTATGCAAGTTATCGATATGAGAGTACTTGAGCCACGAAGTAAAGGCTCCATTTAAGACATTCTGTAGGTTATTTTGTGGCTTCAATTTCCCTTTGTCTAAGAGGGAAAGGAGTAAGAGGTTTCTAAAATTTCACCCATTTCAGCCATTGTGCCTGTGGGTGTGTATCCCCCTATGAATTCCATATTAGGAGATATTGGTGTTAATGGGGAGGTTTTTGTGGAAATTCCTATGGTGTGTTTCAGCAGATGGTCCCATGTGTTAAAAATATGTCTGTATAGGGGCGGAGCCTGTTCTCAAACCTGCAAGACACATCTATGTGAAGCTTCTAGAGTTTGGAAGAAATTTATTTAGTTAATTATAGCAAATATCCATTATTCTCCACTTTCATGAAGGATTTCTCAACTGAGAACCGACAGAAGCCAAGAGCGGATGATCTGACCGTGTTTCTGCCTATGCTCTTTGGGACAGCTATGCATTCAGCTTCTCCATAGGCCTGGTAGCCATTTTGCAACTAGATGTGACCTAGCACAGTAAGGATCTCAAGAAGCGAGTCCTGGTTGAGGAGCGAAGCATATGTCTGGGACTATTGCAAACTAACCCCCCCGAATACTGGAGTTAAGATATCCTGCAATAGGATAAAAACAGCTCATTTGACTGCCTACTAGATTCACTATCTCTGTGCGAACTAGAACATGGAGTCCACTACAATGCTTCTGACAGAGCTGGAAGATATCTTAGAGTTTCACCATTGAGCTCTACTGCACACAATCAGAGAATCGCTCTACCCTTTCCGTACCAATAAACGTTCCAGTGTCGCAGCTGAAAACTTCAACTTCAATCCTAGTGAGGAGGTCAGTGATCTTTCTAGCTGTAAAAGCTCCTCTGATACCCCCCCCAGCACAAAAATCCTCTACAGACCATATCTGTTCCTAGCACGATGACGGCGATGCCACAGGATCCAGGCGATCGATTCCCTCCTTATCAGCGTGTGACCAGATATCCGACTGTGGGGACATGATTTGTACTACTGCGGAGGGTGCCATCAATGGATCTGCTACTGATAATGGCGATGGAGAGTGTTCTGGTGTAGAGTAGGGTTATCTTGATTCCAATGTAAAATTTGTGTTTATTCCTACCGTGAGTAAAGGGGCGAACTACCGCTACAACTTCAGAACTCAGGATCTACTCTGGGACAGTAGGAGACTTAGTACAGCACTTTTGGGTTGTCCCTCTGTTTTGACGCTCCTTCAGCCTGTTCAATCTTTGCAGCAGCATGGGACACTGAGAATGCAGATGTCTTCCTGCAAGATTGGAATTGGGTAATGTGGTACTGCATACTTAACTAAGCTTGCGGACATTGTCTTCACACGAGGTCAAGCTGAACACTTTCAATTTATTTTTGTCGCTTGTTCTTTTTGCTAATTTCTGGTTGTTTATTATATTAGCTAGTAATAACAATAGTTGACTTGAGCTTGGATAACTGCAAACCACTGTCAGTTCTGCCGTAAGAGATATTTGCTTTTACTATCTTGCCCTAATTGGTACAAAAGCCTCACTTAGTTTTAATAAGGGATAACCTACTAGCATAGCCTGTGTTATGAAGTGTTATCCTAATGTCCAGCCACTGAGAATCAGATAACGGTGCTACAGCAACTCCATGACTCGGAGCTCTATATGTTACTATACATCACCCAAATATAATTATTTAGCTAGCGACATAGCTCACAGTGTATGAATACTTCCATCAGTAATGTACTAGATAGGTCTACTATTTTTGCAGTCAAATTGTAATATTGAGTTTATAGATATGTTTTGCCCCATAGACATACTAACAGTTATGTTTGCCTTCCACACGCAACCTACTTGGTATTTACCTTCCCCTTCTAGATATTACTTCAAGCTTGGCGATATTTGCCGCTATGAGTTGGGGCTCTGCTGTCAGCAGCCGGGACGGTGGGGTCTCAAACTCCCGTACTCAAAATGTTGTATTATTATTATTAACAATCCCCCTTTATTATTATGGCATCAACTGTTTGATTGGCTCTGTTAACTTTATTTAACATTATGCTTTCTGCCAGTATTGTAGGGAGGGATGCCATCAGGGGGTGACAGGGTTGACTCCTGTCAGGGGCCCAATGGGCCAGGGGCCCCATGAGGCAAGAACAACTATTATTTAATTTAGTTTATTTTTTTTATTTTTTCCAGCCACCAGAGGGTACTACAGCAGAGTGCTAATTGTGCATGGGAAATGCTATTACAAGGAGTAAAGCATTAGCATTTGAGAGGATTTCTAAAACCACTATGCACAGTATGAGACAGACTTGGCTCTTAAGTTTGTACAGTGTGTGCCTGAGTCAGACGGCAGATCACTTTCATTTGCAGAGGAGGTAGGACTTACTTATGTTTTTCATTTCTTTGTGCAGTATCGAATTATAACTTATGTGTTGTAGTAGTTGTATGGTGGGGCCAGGGGTCCATAAAAACACATTTTTTTTAGCAATGTGCAGCAGTGTATTTATGATTATTTGACAATGCTGTAGAAATTCTATATTTAAAGCCATGCAGAAATGTTGTTTTTATTACAATATATATATATATATATATATATATATATATATATATATATATATATATATATATATATATATATATATATATATATATATATATATATATTACATTCCAGTTTACTGCCCCTTTATGCAAGGGCTTTCCAGATGCAAGGAGGCATTTTATCTAAGATTTTTACATCTGCATAAAATGTTATACTCTCAGACAAAGATTGCTCAGTGTTTGAAATGAGACAGGTTAACTTAACACTGTTCAGTTTACACTATAGCTGACTTAATTTTGAAATACATACAAACAAGCCTAAATCTTTCCTCTTTCGGCCTGTCACAATGGACTGACTCTCCCACTCACAAAGATGGTCATTCCCTTGATCTGACTTTCACCTATCGATGCACTCTTTCAAATTTAACAAACTCCCCTTTTCCTCTCTCTGACCATCATCTCCTAACTTGCAACATCACTTCCCTACCTACAACTCCCCCTCACTCTACCCCTCACACCAAACTTCACAGAAGCACTAAGTCACTAGATCTGCATCAGCTCGCTAGCTCTCTCAAACCTCTCCTCTCATCCATCACCTCCTTTTCCTGCCCTGACCAATCTATCTGCCAGTATAATTCCACCCTTACATCGGTCATTGACACTCTGGCCCCTCCAACCTTAGCTCAGAAACCATACTCTCATCATCAGCCCTGGCATACTCCTCTGACACGATACCTACGCAGATGCTCCCGTACTGCTGAGCGACATTGGAGGAAATCTCAGATTTCAGCTGACTTCCTTCACTACAAGTTCATCCTGAACTCCTACTATTCTGCCCTTAATCTTTACAAGCAACAATATTTTTCTAATCTCATCTCTACTCTTTCCTCTAACCCTAAACGTCTGTTCTCCACGTTCAACACTCTTCTCCGCCCACCTCCACCTCCTAACACAACCTCTCTCTCAGCTCAATATTTTGCAAGCCACTTCAACAACAAAATTGACTCCATCAGAAATCAGCTCTCAACATACTTCCAATCTCCCACCCCCTCAAAAGCTCACGATCACCCAAAACCCAAATATCCAAAAATGCAGCTCTTTTGCCCCTGTTAATGAGGATGACGTTTCTGCCCTTATACTGTCCTCCCACCTCACTACCTGTCCCCTCGACCCCATCCCCTCACAGCTACTCCCCTCCCTCTCTTCTACCCTCACCCCCATACTCACACATATTTTCAACCTCACCCTCAGCACTGGTAGATTTTCCTCATCTCTAAAACATGCACTGGTCACACCTATCCTCAAAAAACCTTCCCTCGGTCCAACCTCCCCTTCCAATTACCACCCTATTTCCCTACTCCCTCTTGCCTCAAAGCTCCTCGAAAAGCTAGTTTACACACGTCTATCCCATTTCCTTACACTAAACTCTCTTCTTGACCCATTGCAATCTGGATTTTGTTCCCATCACTCTACAGAGACAGCAATTGTCAAGGTTACCAATGACCTACTTACAGCAAAATCCAAAGGCCACTTCTCTCTGCTTATCCTCCTTGACCTGTCTGCAGCCTTTGACACTGATGACCACCCTCTTCTGCTCCAAACCCTCCAATCCTTTGGCATCTGTGACACAGCCCTCTCGTGGTTCTCTTCCTATCTGACTAACCGTACATTTAGTGTAGCCTTCTCCAGAGCATCCTCTGCCCCATTATCACTTTCTGTTGGGGTACCTCAAGGCTCTGTCCTTGGTCCCCTTCTCTTTTCAATCTACACATCGTCACTAGGTTCCTTAATAAAGTCCCATGGGTTTCAATACCATTTGTATGCCAATGACACCCAAATCTACCTCTCTGCACCAGAACTACCTCCTTCCTTAATAACCCGTGTCACTAACTGTCTTTCTCACATCTCATCTTGGATGTCCTATTACTACCTTAAGCTAAATCTCTCCAAAACTGAACTCCTTATTTTTCCCCTTTCTTCCAATGTCTCCACCCCCAAAATTTCTTTAACTGTTGATAATTCCATCATTACCCCTACCCCGCACACCCGATGTCTTGGGGGTCACACTTAACTCAGATCTTTCCTTCACTCCTCACATTCAGTCTTTGGCTAAAGCCTGCCGCTTCCCCCTTAAAAACATCGCTAAAATTAGACATTTCCTTACACAAGATACAACCAAGATTTTAATCCACTCTCTCATCCTTTCCCGCCTCGACTACTGCAACTCCGTCCTCTCTGGTCTACCTAGCTGCCGCATAGCTCCTTTACAATCCATTATGAATGCCTCTGCCAGGCTCATCTTCCTTACGCGTCGCTCTTCATCTGCTGCACCTCTCTGCCAATCCCTTCACTGGCTTCCTCTTGCCTCTAGGATTAAACATAAAATCCTCACTCTGACATATAAAGCTCTCAACTGCACTGCTCTCCCCTACATCTCAGAACTTGTCTCTAGATACTCTCCCTCCCGTCCCCTTCAATCAGCTCAGGAATGGATCTCCTCCTCTCCTCCTCTCTTGTTACTTCCTCACATTCCCATTTACAGGACTTCTCCAGACTGGCCCTCATTTTGTGGAATTCCCTGACTCTCCCCTAGTTTTAACAGCTTCAAGCACTCCCTAAAAACTCTACTATTCAGGGATGCATATGTTACAAACTGCTGTTTGTAACTGGCCCTTTAAATGGAAAATTGCCCTGCTTCCCTGGATTTTGGAGAAGCCTATTTGCCAGCCTCCTGCCACATGACTATGGCCCCTGGAAGATTGTGCCCCTGAGGACATATTGACTTTTGTTGGGTGTGTGTGGCCCTTTAAGAACCGTCTGGGGACATATTGTGACTTTGGTGAACAATGCCCCTTTAAGACTATGTCCCCAGACCTGTGAAATGACTTGGCCCTGGCTTTCTCCCACTTGGTTGAGTTTCATTGTGTGCCATTAAGTGCTATGTGACAGACCCTTCGGTCAGAACTACAGAGATAACTTTGTTCAGCTTCAAGAAGCATTCTAAATACAAGTTTGCTGGGATCAGCTCTAATTAAGTTTAGTGATAAACTTTCCCATTGTCTAATCAGACTTCTAGTAGTGATAAGGTGGACTGCATTGTTTTATTGTGTGTAAAATGTTATCTGCTGAAGTAATGTTGTGGCCTGTCAAAGGGAGTGTCTCTCTATCTAATATCAAATGTGTGATGGGGGATTTTATGCCTCCCCCTGAGAGTGTCCTTTTTGCATGTAACCTCAATAAAAAGCAGGCTGTGTGCTCCAGCACAACAGACCTATGTTGACCCTCTAACTTGCAGCTTTGACTCATGTTTGTAGGGGACAGCTTCAGCTATAATCACTACAGGGATTGCTATGCTTTTCATACTCCCTTAGCTATGGGGATTGCTACAGAAGGAAGAGGTTCACCTACTGGAGCCTGGTCGTAGGTCCAGGGCGCAGAGCAGACGGCGAGATACCAGCCCAGCAGCGGTGGTTCGTGGAGTCTGCGTTACTTATGGTGGCTACGCAGCAGTTAGAGTGACTACGGTGCTGCTGCTCCTTTGGTGAGCGCTAGGAGCATCCTTTTCTACGGTCCAACTTCCAGCCAGCCTGGAGGCAACCGTAACATTTGGCGGCAGCGGTGGGATCGCGTCCTAGCGCAAGGAGCAGCACCACAACAGCACTGGTATCGTAGGAGAGTAATTGAGGGCAACGCTAGCCACTGCGCAGCGTCCCTACCTACAGCAGCATGGAGCTGACAAGACACTGGTCAGAACCCTGTGAAGAGCACCTCAACCTGATCCGTCGCTATGAGGGCGCTGATTTCGTTCCAGAGGTAAAGAGGCGGCTAGTCCGATATGGTCCAGACCCTGCACAGGAGGTAGTCAGTCGCCTCATCCGGGAATTGGCTACTGAGAACGAAACGGCACGAGCCTTTGAGCGCCAACTGTGGAGTTTGAGGGTATGGACACCTGGTCTCTCTCCCCAGCCGCAGCATGTTCCACAGGGAGAGGAGAGCAGCGACCTCCCTCCCCAGCGGCAGTATACTGTGCAGAGGGAAGAGACAACCGGTCTCCTTCCCCAACCCCAACCAGAGATACCAGAGGCAGCAGGCCTCATAGACTGGTCCTGGGAGGACCCCCAGCAGGCAGGTGGAGATCGGACCGCAGTCTCTCTACCGGCCCTACAGGGATGCTGGGCAGGCGGCCCAGATCCCCAGCGACAGACCCAGCTACAGGGAGGGGAGAGCATCGACCTCCCTCCCCAGCCGGAGTGTGCCTTCCAGGGAGAGGACACAACCGGTCTCTCTCCCCAGCCACAGCATGTTCCACAGGAAGTGGAGAGCATCGACCTCCCTTCCCAACGGCCGCCGGAGTATCAGGAGGAGGAGGTAAGCCAATCTCCCCCTCCTCAGCTAACTCCTAACTTGGGCCCAGGGTTAACAGTGGAGATGTTGGCCCCCACTGACCCCCACGTTCCCTTTGCCACCGGGCAGGACTATGCCCCAATTCCCCCAGCAGAAGAGCTGGCATCAGGACAGAGCACTGCTGGCCTCTGCCCTACAGACCTTGTCCTTGTTACAGAACTGGCCTGCAAACCCCTCACCCCAGCAGAAGCGCTGGCACCAGGGCAGAGTGCCGCTGGCCTCTGCCCCCCAAGTACCATCAGCTATTTGCCCAGCTGCGCCAGGAAGGCCGAGGATGCTGCACTTTCATCCTGCAACCTGGAACTTACAGGCCAGTACTACGTATTGTGGGGGGGCTACTTTGCTGCTAGAGATTATTTGTGGGTGGGTTGCGAGACTAACTTGGGCACTGACCGGCAGAAGGTCAGGTGCCTGGTTAGTCTCCCTCCAAAAGGGGAGATATGTTACAAACTGCTGTTTGTAACTGGCCCTTTAAATGGAAAATTGCCCTGCTTCCCTGGATTTTGGAGAAGCCTATTTGCCAGCCTCCTGCCACATGACTATGGCCCCTGGAAGATTGTGCCCCTGAGGACATATTGACTTTTGTTGGGTGTGTGTGGCCCTTTAAGAACCGTCTGGGGACATATTGTGACTTTGGTGAACAATGCCCCTTTAAGACTATGTCCCCAGACCTGTGAAATGACTTGGCCCTGGCTTTCTCCCACTTGGTTGAGTTTCATTGTGTGCCATTAAGTGCTATGTGACAGACCCTTCGGTCAGAACTACAGAGATAACTTTGTTCAGCTTCAAGAAGCATTCTAAATACAAGTTTGCTGGGATCAGCTCTAATTAAGTTTAGTGATAAACTTTCCCATTGTCTAATCAGACTTCTAGTAGTGATAAGGTGGACTGCATTGTTTTATTGTGTGTAAAATGTTATCTGCTGAAGTAA
>NC_069501.1:1282226301-1282338801 GCF_027579735.1 Bombina bombina | reverse complement strand
AAAGTCCGTTTGAGTTAGAAGTTTTAGCAGATGGATGGTATGTCGTATGTTGGTTTCAGGCTTGTTAGGTTTGTTAAGCTTGTTTCAAAGCTGAAAGTGTGGGAGAGAGGAAGAGACAAGGGAATCCTTTTAAACAGGCGAAAATAGTTAGATGGCAATGGTGCACACTTATACTTACGCCGAATGCCATAGAGATGATCTCCTATGCCTGTCAGGATCCTTTGATTTACCGACCACTCCGTTTATAATTTTCGCTGGATATCTCTGACAGGTCAGTGAAGTGTTTGGCTCAGTTCGTCTCAGTACAAACGTGTGTCTTGTAAGACTACGGTGGCCCAGATGGTAAAAAAATCAAGAGCAACAAGTTTCCGCTGTTGACAGCCTTTCTCAAGCTCTATAGGAACTACACACAGGGGCCCATTTATCAAGCTCCGTATGCAGCTTGTGGGCCCGTGTATCTGGCGAGTCTCCAAACTTGCCAGAAACAGCAGTTATGGAGCAGCGGTCTAAAGACTCCATAACCCTGTCCATCTGCTCTGAGCAGGCTGACAGGAATCGCCAAAATTCAACCCGATCAAATACGATCAGGTTAATTGACACCTTCCTGTTGGCCAGACGATTGGCCTCGAGTCTGCAGGGGGCGGCGTTGCACCAGCAGCTCTTGTGAGGGAGATCAAGCTGGTAGGTTTCAGTGGTTGTGAGGTTTTGTGCTAGTGGTATAAACTCTCTTGTCAACTGTGTCGGGTAGATTAAATATATAACTTTCAGACTGACATAAAGTTGTAAGTATAATTGTGTAGGAGTGAGAACCTGCAAATAACAACAATAAAACAACAAAGTAACTGTCATAAAAACAAATTAAACAAGATTGTGAACAATAGTACGATTCTAGCAATATAGATAGTTACACAAGGTGACTGTTCTGTACTGTTAATGGGAGGAGGGGGGAATATCTAGTGGATTCCAGTAATGTATACCACACAAGGGGCTCCATTTATCATTGTTTGGAGAAATCCGACTTTCAGTTCTCCAAGAAGTTCTCCGCAGCTCGCCCTCTGTGAGGCGCACTTGTGCGCCAATATTTATCAAAAAACTGGTCGTATTATACCGCTTTTTTCCAAAGTCGAGATGCGGCGTGTTAATGATAAATCTCGACTATATTTACCATTCCATCATCGTAAAAAAGCGCATATTTTTGGTATTTTCCTTTTTTATTATAGGCATTCTTTTTATTTGTTGTAATTTAAGGTTATATAAACATTTATATTTGTAATATGAATTGAACAAATTTCTATATTATTATTCTTTTTGTGTTTTTTTTACAAACCACAACCTTTTACTACTATTCCACGTTATTTTTAGCAGATGGCTTACATATTACAAAGTCATTTTTTATTGGTTTATCTACTTAACACACCGCATGCAGACCTTTTTCTACTATTCAACGTTATTTTTAACACATGTCTTACTTATTACAAAGTCATGTGTTTTGGTTTCTCTACATTACACACCCCATACAGACCTTTTAGGCCTCCATTTATCATGATAAATGGAGCCCATACTATTATTCCACGTTATTTTAACACGTTTCACATTTTACAAAGTCCTTATTTTTTGGTTTATCTACTTTAGACACCCCATACAGACCTTACTATTATTCTACGTTATTTTAGCACATGTCTTACAAAGTCTTGTTTTTTTGTCTTTTGTTTAGCTATTTTAGACACCCCATACAGACCTTTAACTATTATTCCTTTTGATTTTCAACACGTCTTTTATCTTTACCAACTAATTTGTTTTTCTCTACCTACTTTACACAACCCCTCTAGACATTTCACTACTATTCTTTTCAAATTAACGTCTTACATTGACCTAATCTTACACTTTCATTGATAAGATGTTTCAATTCATTGATAAGATGTTTCAATATATATTACACAATAACGACAATTGTTTATATTTGTTAAATAATATATGCATTTATTCTGTATATAAAATAAAATAAAAAAAAATGTTGCCAGCACATTCATAAATTTTTTAATAACACATAAATGAAAAAGTTACATGTTTTCATATTTCAGCCTCATTTTCCTGACTGCTGAGTAACTGCTTATCAGTCCAGTTTCAGCTTTAAGCAGGACTTCAAGGAGCTCTTTTTTGCCTATTACAATTTTTTCATCATCCGGAACTAAAAAATAAAAAATATATATATATTTTGATTATTTTGAATAGCATTTATAGACATGAGAGTAAAAAAAATATCTGTCAATGGAATTACCAACAGCAATAACATATATTTATTCATAAATGCTATAACACTTACCCCAGTTATAATATTGAGGTGACTGAGAGTCTTCATCGTGTACCTCTAAGTTTATTAAATTTTGTTGAGTTTCTTCAAAAAACAAAATTTTGATTACAATGTATTGATAATGTAATTTTAAAATATATCTATCTTACACAATATTTTTCTCTCTATCTATGTTATCTTTCAATTAATTTTATTTCTATATTTACATCTGTCTTTTTTGATCTATATACATATATCTATCTATCTATCTATCTATCTATCTATCTATCTATCTATCTATCTATCTATTGATCTATATATATATATATATATATATATATATATATTGATATATATAAAAAAAATATGTGTTTGTGTTTTTATATATATATATATATATATATATTTGTTTTTAAAAAAAATATATACACATTAATAAAATTGATATATATATATGTGTATATATATATATGCATACATATCAATTGTTTTATATATATATATATATATATATATATATATATATATATATATATATATATCTATATATATATATATATATATATATATATATATATATATATATAAATATAATGTTTTTATAATGGATATATCAACATAAAAAAAATAAAAAATCACCTGATGTTCCTTGATGAACCTCATCTTCTTCATGGCCCTCCTCGTCCTCTTGTTCCAAATGTTCTTCATCTTGTTCCAAATGTTCTTCTGACTCTGTAGGCTCTACATGTCCTAAAATTATTATTACAAATAAATTTATATTTATAAAATATATATGTTAAAGAAATCTCAAAGAATTTTTTTTTAGATTACCTTCAATGTTATCGATATCTTCTTCTCCTTGCTCATCCATTGCATTATTATTTGGAGTGCTATTATCTATAGCATTATAAAAAAAAATAGTTAAAAGATAAATTTACTTTAATACCTGTCTTTGAATTTTTTTTTTTCTCGACATTACAGTTACATTTTTTATACCTGTGTCTTGAGTCCTATCTTCATCCATAAAAACTGTGGGCAATGGGTCTGATTCCCCTTCAGAACTAGAATTGGTATCAATGGGAAGAAGGTACCTTGGAGCTCTTCTTCTTTTGACTATTAAAAATTATAAAATAAAAAATTTGTGAAAATATATTCTTAAAAATCCAAACACACAAAAAATTTGTCTGAAAATCCTATAAAAACTTGATTCATTCACACTTATCTGCAGGCAATGGTAATCTTTTAATCCTATTATTGTTTAACTTGTTTATCTTATTGAAAATATTCCAATTAAAAACTATACATTTTTAATACTTAAGATTATATAATTAAACTATATTTATATCTATATTGCTTACATTTTTTAAGATAACTCTTTATCAAAGTGCGCATTTTAGATTGCCTCCGGTACAAGTCGTTATATCTTTTCAGACATTGTTTCCTCGTTCGTTTTTGCCCAGAGACTCTCCTTACTCTTCGCACCATTTCACAGAGAATTCGGTTTCTTGTGTCCTGGTCCAAAGTGAAAATCCCTTTCCTTTTTTTTGGAAAATATTTATCCATAGTGTAAGAAATAATCAATAATTCTCCAATAGAGAACTTCTTGGATCGTGGCATTTTCTAAATATTATTCAATCTCTACTCACTGACGGGACTAATTTTTTTTTTTTAAATGCGCAATTTTGTAAGCTAAAACCTATTTTTACAAATAGCACTCAATTTGGATACATATTTTGTAAAATATTATCAAGAATCGTATTTTAGTATACAACTTGATGTATTTTTTTATCCATTTTAATAACAATGAAACATTGTATAGAACTGCGCCACAACAGCACTATTTTTTGGGCAACATTAACAAATGTTACATGTATCCGTTGATAAGGTGAAATAAAATTAAAGATACATATAACAATTTAATGATATTTAAATTTAATATTGTTATTCATAACAAAATTATCTTTATTTACATGTAAAATTGTTATTAAAAACAAAAATGGAAATCCAGGTATTCCATATTAAAAATAAACTGCGACATATCTTTCCAGAACATCAGACATTATACGCCCATTTTCATCAACTACATTTAGATACTTTTTTGGAAACCGTTATAAAAGAAAACTTTATTCAGTTTGTATCAACACTTTAGTTATTTTTTGCGCTCTATTGTATCACATTTTTACAATGGCATCTTCCCAAGCTGGAAAGACCAAAAGCGGGAGAAGTATCATGTTCACTCATCGGCAGAATTGTATTTTGGTCGAAGCTGTGATCGAACACTACGATGAAATCATTGGGTACCAAGCAAGAACTGTAAACCCACAGAGAAAGAGAACAATTTGGACACAAATCAGTAGATCTGTTTCAGCTGAAGGAAGTTTTCCTAAGGATGTGCGGGCTTGTCGGAAGAGAGTAACTGATATTAGAAAAAACATAAAGAAAAAGGTTTGCAGGGAAAAGCAATCTGCCAAAGGAACCGGTGGAGGCCCTGGATATAGGGCCGAATTAACAGACTTTGAACAGATGCTTTATGCACGGATGGGTGATGCCGTTGTGGTTGGCCTGGATGTCCCAGCAGACACTATGGATTTTAGAGGTAAGTTAAATATAAACAACACCAAAATTTTGTTGTTCATGATTTAAAAAAAGAGAATGAAAAACTATATATCTTTATTATTGAAATCTATTATGTAATTATTTTGATTCAATAGATATTCCTTTATGGAAAGTATATGTAGATATGCTCACTATCTCTTTAATTTTGTAGATTTCTGCTATTGGATATTAAAATTGTGATTAGTTTACATTTTTATTTGTCAGATAAGGATTATGGAGAAAATGGAGACATGAACTATATTAAAATTAATCTAGTCAGTGTTATAACTATCTATTGTCTATCGAAATCGATCTAAATATTTGAAATTGTGTTTTTATCTATAATTATTGAATATTAATACAAGTATATTTATATTATTTAGAGCAAGAAGATGAGGGACGTCAGGAAGAGGAGATTGATGCACAAGAGGATCAACCTTTGGAAAATGAATTCACCTCACAAGACCAAGAACCCTCCACATCCACAGTACAAAGAGAAGAAGGGGAGAGTAAGTTATTCTTAAAAAACAAACAATAGTTGTTATATATTTTAATAATGATTAAAAACCAGATGAGCACTGATGATAACTTGTGGTCTAATGTATATTTTGATTGTATAAATCGATGCAGTTGATATTCTAATATTATTTTTATGTTGTTGTAGGTGTTCGTGCTTTACTACAATCGATGCAGGACAATTCTATATTATTATTCGAGGGTAGGTTGTCTTATAATTTAATTGTCATGTTAATTTTTTTTTTTTTAAGAATTTAACCTATTAATAATACATATTTTCCATGTCATACAGAAGATCAGGTTGAAATCAATTTGGAACATCTGGTTGAGGATTCGGTATGTCCAGAAGATGAGGATGAGACTCAGGTTGAGGGACAAACATCAGAGGGACCAACACCACCAAATCTAGAAACTCCTCAGAATATCATGATCAATGACTCTGAAGAAGATGAAAGACCAGAACAATTGATAAACCCAGAAGATGTCACAGGCAGGGTAAATGATATCCAAAACCTCACAGACATGGCATTGGGGTTCAGGAATGAGCAAAGTGCATTTTTTAAAGAACTGATCAGATTACAAGAAGAAAGAAATGCAATTTTAAAAGCTGATTCCGAATTTAAGAGGGATTATTCCAAAAAGAAATTAGAAATTTTGAATCGAAGATTTCCGACTCAATAATTAATTATTAATATTTCTTGTTTTTGCACTTTAATGTTCCAATTTTTTTTCATGTTGAAAAGTTAAACACTAGAATTTGGTTACAGTTTAAGTTATTTTAGAAAAAATGTTACATGTTTCAGTATTCAAGTTTTTGTTATTACAATAAAAATGTTATTTAAAATACAAAAAAGAATTAAGGCTGTTTGTTTGTTCGTTCAAAAAAATTTTATTAAAAGAAGAAAAACAAATTTTTTTTAATAACAAATAAACACAACTTTTTTTTTTCATCTGTCTGATTATATAACAGTAGTGATGATTGTTATTGTCCAATTTTCAAAAAACTCCTGTGTTATCCGTGGTTTCTGTAATACAATGGTAAAAGATAATTAGCAATCCAGAAATATAATACTAATTCTTTGCCCCACCCACACCCAAAAAAAAAAAAATTACTTACATGAAAAGTATCTCTCAATAATTTCCATACGATTTTGAACACCGGCCCTAGTAGTGTGCCTGTTTAATATTTGTTGGGGGACATAGATGTCATCTGGTTGATCCTCAAGACACAAATCATCATCGTTAACTTGAGATATTGCAATATTATGTAACATGCAGCATACTAAAATTATGTCATTGCACTTCTCTGGTGAGTATTGCAAGTCTCCCCCTGACCTGTCCAACACACGAAATCTCATCTTCAACACACCGAAGGTTCTCTCGATAGCACTTCTTGTACTACGGTGTGACTCGTTGAATTTGATCTCTGCACGTGTATGGGGCGATGGTACTGGTGTCAGAAGCCAAGGCCTACACGGATAACCACTATCACCTACAAATAAAAAAATTAAAAGAATTATTAAATTGGAATAACAATCTATATGCACTTTTAGAAATACAGAAATTAATGAAATAAATAATAACATAAATGAAAAGATCATAAAATTAATTTTCACAAAAAAAAAAGGTCTAAAGTGTATATACATCTAACTAAAAATCTATGTCCTTCAAAGTTGAAAACCAAAATTAAACATAAAAACAATAACAACAACAAATATGAAGTTAAACTCACCCAATAGCCAACCATGGGGCATGTCTCCACGTTCAAACGATGTAAATAATGCTGATTGTTTGAGGATATGGTAATCGTGGCAGGAACCTGGAAATCCTGAACGCACAGCCCAAATTTTGAGGTTGGCATCACAAACAGCCTGAACATTCAGTGAATGGAAGCTTTTTCTATTCCTGTATTGCTCCTCCCTTAAAGCTGGTGGTCTTAAAGCTATGTGTGTGCAATCAATTGCACCAAGAACATTAGGCATACCAGCTACTTGATAAAAAGATGCCTTAACTGTGTGCCATTCTTGCACATTCCTGGGTACAAAAATAAACTTCTTCAGATGTTTCAAAACTGCTTTTAAAACAATTCTTAGATGCCTGCAAAATGAAGGCTGGCTAATGCCCACCACAGCACTAGAGACTGCCTGAAATGAACCAGTTGACAAGAAATGCAAAACTGCTAATAATTTTAAAAGTCCAGGTATCGCCCTTGTTCTTCTTGTCCTAGGGTCTATGTCATTTTGGATCAGAGAGTAAAGATTTATAATACTCTCCCTATTTATACGAAATCTTTGCTTTATCTCCTTATCAGACAATGCCTGTAGTCCACACCGGGGTAAAAAAACTCTAGGCACTCTTTGGCGTCTGCGTATGGGCATATTACCATCATCAAGACGATTTTCACGGCCCCTTGCCAAAGAAATAGCAGCCAACAGCAGAAAATATTCCATCTTCTCTCTCACAAAAAATGAAGTAAATGAAATGTTCTCCTCAGTGGATATGGAGAACTTTGGAGGGCGTAATTGTAGGAGAATATTAGGTTCTCCCATGGCGCAAAATAGTGATAAATATGAAATTTGGCGATCTGTTAGTCGATTTGATGAAAATACGACCGAAAAAGCGCTGTTTTAAGCTTCAATCGGCGCACATGTGCGCCTTGGCGAGATAGAATAGAGTGGTCGGATTTTTCGGTTGAAAATCAGTTTTTTTAGTCGTATTTTGTTTTAATACATAGGAGAGAATTTACGCCGGCGTATTTATAGGCGTAAATGTAGGAGAATTGCAATGATAAATGGAGCCCAAGATGGCAAATCCATTTGGTAATTATAAATTGTTCATAAGTAGCGGATAAACTATCCAAGGAGCATTTTTTTTTTTTTTTTAAACAGCGGTTAATCAAAGATCTCATAACTAAACTTTAGAACTAGTAAAGATTCAATAAAGTAAAAGTAGAAAACAGCTTTAATACAGAAAGGGAACCCCCATCCATATGGAATTTTGAGATTGTTTAGGTGATTAGTCAAGAATTTTGCTTCTCTCCGTTTGCTCAGAGGGATGAGGCTCAGGTTTGCATTGATTTGGATGTTATTACCTTCAAAAATGATAGTCTTGGATTTTCTTGAGGCATCCATGATCTTTTCTTTATCGTTAAAAATCTGGGAAAAAAATTGGAATTGAATAATATTCACCTAGATTACAAGTTTTGCGTTGCAGCTTGTAACAAAGAAAATATAGCATTTTCAGCATTAAAACAGCACTGCAGCTATTACAAGTGTTGTCGGTATAGCTGTACCGCACACCTTTCAGCCTGTAACGCAACGTCAGTCCTGCACACGTAAAAATTATCACCTAGATTTAGAGTTTGGCGTTAGCCGTCAAAAGCAGCGTTAAGGGGTCCTAACGCTTCTTCTTAACGCCCACTGGTATTTAGAGTCAGACAGGAAAGGGTCTACCGCTCACTTTCTTTCCGCGACTCCAGGCTACCGCAGATCCCCTTACGTCAAATGCGTATCCTATCTTTTCAATGGGATTTGCCTAACACTGGTATTTGGAGTCTTGGAAGAAGTGAGCGGTAGAGCCTCTACCGACAAGACTCCTACCGCCAAAAATAGTCAGTAGTTAAGACCTTTATGGGCTAACGCCGGAACATAAAGCTCTTAACTACAGTGCTACAAAATACACTAACACCCATAAACTACCTATGAACCCCTAAACCGAGGCCCCCCCACATCGCAAACCTTCTAATAAATTTTTTTAACCCCTAATCTGCCGACCGAACAACGCCGCCACCTACATTATAGCTATGAACCCCTAATCTGCTGCCCCTTACATCGCCGACACCTATATTATATTTATTAACCCCTAATCTGCCCCCCCCCCCCAACGTCACCGCTACCTAACTACACTTATTAACCCCTAATCTGCCGACAGGACCTCGCTGCCACTATAATAAATGTATTAACCCCTAAACCGCCGCACTCCCGCCTCGAAAACACTATAATAAATTGCATTAACCCCTAATCTGCCCTCCCTAACATCGCCGCCACCTACCTACAATTATTAACCCCTAATCTCCCACCCGCAACGTCGCCACTACTATAATAAAGTTATTAACCCCTAAACCTAAGTCTAACCCTAACCCTAACACCCCCTAACATATATATAATTTAAATAAAACTAAATAATATTCCTATAATTAAATAAATTATTCCTATTTAAAACTAAATACGTACCTAGAAAATAAACCATAAAATATCTACAATATATAACTAATAATTACATTGTAGCTATTTTAGGATTTATATTTATTTTACAGGCAACTTTGTATTTATTTTAACTAGGTACAATAGCTAGTAAATAGTTATTAACTATTTAATAGCTACCTAGTTAAAATAAGTAAAAAATTACCTGTAAAATAAATCCTAACCTAAGTACACCTAACACTACACTATCATTAAATTAATTAAATAAATTACCTAAATTAGCTAAACTAAAATACAATAAATAAACTAATCTTTAATGCAAAAAAAAAAACACTAAATTACAGAAAATAAAAAAATATTACAAGAAGTTTAAACTAATTACACCTAATCTAAGCCCCCTAATAAAATAAAAAAGCCCCCCAAAATAATAAAATACCCTACCCTATTCTAAATTACAAAAGTAATCAGCTCTTTTACCAGCCCTTAAAAGGGCTTTTTGCGGGGCATTGCCCCAAAGTAATGAGCTATTTTACCTGTAAAAAAAATACAACCCCCCAACATTAAAACCCACCCACATACCCCTACTCTAATCCACCCAAACCCCCCTTAAAAAAACCTAACGCTAATCCCCTGAAGATCTCCCTACCTTGAGTTGTCTTCACCAAACTTGGCCAAAATCTTCATCCAAGGTGCGCAGAGGAGATCCTTCATCCGGTAGAAGTCTTCATCAAGGCGGCGTCTTCAATCTTCAGCCATCTTCCAAGTAGCTGACGCGGAGCCATCCTCTTCATCCGGAGTCTTCTAACACAATGACGGTATCTTTAAGTGACCTCATCCAAGATGGCGTCATCCAATAAGTGTAGGTAGTTGGCCGGCGACATTGGGGGGGGCAGATTAGGGGGTAATAAATATAATATAGGTGTCGGCGATGTTAGGGGCAGTAGATTAGTGGTTCATAGCTATAATGTAGGTGGCGGTGGTGTCCAGAGCGGCAAATTAGGGGTTAATAGTATAATGCAGGTGTCAGCGATAGCAGGGGGGGCAGATTAGGGGTTAATAAGTGTAAGGTTAGGGGTGTTTACACTCAGGGTTCATGTTAGGGTGTTAGGTGTAGACTTAGAGAGTGTTTCCCCATAGGAAACAATGGGGCTGCGTTAGGAGCTGAACGCTGCTTTTTTGCAGGTGTTAGGTTTTTTTTCAGCCAGCTCAGCCCCATTGTATCCTATGGGGATATTGTGCACAAGCACTTTTTTCCAGCTTACCGCTACCGTACGCAACACTGGTATTGAGGGTTGAAGTGGAGCTAAATTATGCTCAACGCTCCCTTTTCTGAGGCTAACACAGCCACTCAGACAACTGTAAATACCAGCGTTGTCTTAAGGATTTGCTGGGAAAAAAGCAGTGTTAGCACCGCGGGTCTTTACCGACAAAACTCTAAATCTAGGCGTATGTTTTTTCATGGGATTCCCATAGTGCCGGTATTACGAGTTTTGGGGTCAGGCTAAAAAGCGAGCGTTACAGCCTAAAATGACAAGATCTGTACCACCATCTAAAGTCAGTAGTAATGAGTTTTACGCTACAAAGCTGTAACATAAAACTCATAACTAAAGTGTTAAAAAGTACACTAAGACCCATAAACTACATATTAACCCCAAAACCAAGGCCCTCCTGCATCACAAACACTATAATAAACTAATTAACCCCTAATCTGCCGCTCCCGACATCGCCGCCACTAAAAAATGTATTAACCCCTATTCCGCCGCTCCCTGACATTGTCATCACTATAATAAACTTATAAATCCCTAAACCGCCGCCCTCCCACATCGCAAACACTATTTAAATATTATTAACCCCTAATCTGCCTTCCCTCACACCGCCACTATAATAAACCTATTAACCCCTAAACCGAAAGCCCCCAACAACGAAATAAACTCAAATAAACTATTAACCGCTAAACTGAAAGCCCCCCCCACAACAAAATTAACTAATTTAAACTAGTAATCCTTAAACCTAACGACCCCCTAACTTTATATTAAAATTACAATTTCCCTATCTTAAATTAAATTAAACCTTACCTGTCAAATTAAAAAAAATGTTTTAAACTAATTAAACTATTATAATTATTAAACTAAAATTGAACTAACTACCAAATAAATAAAACTAAACTACCAATAAAAAATTCCTACTACTCTAAAAATTACAAAAAGTATCTAATTACAAAAAATAAAAACTATTGGCCAGATTACGAGTTTTGCGGTATGAGGGGTGCGGTAGTAACTTGCACGTTATTGTCACTGCTCACTTACATACAACGCTGGTATTACAGGTTTTTACAAACCCGGCATTAACAGACAAGAAGTGAGCATAAAGCAAAATTGTGCTCCGTACCGCACTCCAATACCAGCGCTGCTTAAGTCAGCGGTGAGCTAGTTGTACGTGCTTGTGCATGATTTCCCCATAGACATCAATGGGGAGAGCCAGCTGAGAAAAAGTCTAACACCTATGTACCTAACTAATAGTTACATTGTATCTAGCTTAGGGTTTATTTTTATTTTACAGGCAAGTTTGTATTTATTTTAACTAGGTTGAATAGTTACTAAATAGTTATTAACTATTTACTAACTACCTAGCTAAAATAAATACAAATTGACCTGTAAAATAAAACCTAACCTAAATTACACTAACACCTAACCTAAACATACAATTAAATAAAATTACCTAAAATAAATACAATTAACTAAATTCAATCAAATTAGCTAAATTACCAACAAAAAAAAACCCACTAAATTACAGAAAATAAAAAACAAATTACAAGATCTTTAAACTAATTACACCTAATCTAATAGCCCTATCAAAATAAAAAAAGCCCACCCAAAATAAAAAAAATATTCTATCAGCCAAGCGGAATTAAGGTTGAAAAAATCCTATTGGCTGATTGGATCAGCCAATAGGATTGAAGTTCTATGCTATTGACTGATCCAATCAGCCAATAGGATTGAGCTCGCATTCTATTCTGTTCCAATGCAATGCAAGCTCAATCTTATTGGCTGATAAAATCATCCAATAGGATTTTTTAAAACCTTAATTCCGATTGGCTGATAGAATTCTATCAGCCAATCAGAATCTAAGGGACGCCATCTTGGATGACGTCATTTAAAGGAACCTTCATTCATTGTTAGTCCATCAGAAGAAGAGGATGCTCCGCGTCGGATGTCTTGAAGATGGACCCGCTCCACGCTGGATGGATGAAGATAGAAGATGCCATCTGGATGAAGACTTTTGCCCATCTGGAGGACCACTTCTGCCCGTCTGGAGGACCACTTCTGCCAGCTTCATTGAGAACATCTTGCCGCTTGGATGAAGACTTCTCCCGGTAAGTGGATCTTCGGGGGTTAGTGTTAGGATTTTTTAAGGGTGTATTGGGAGGGTTTTATTTTTAGGTTAGGGCTTTGGGCCGCAATAGAGCTAAATGCCCTTTTAAGGGCAATTCCCATCCAAATGCCATTTTCAGGGCAATGGGGATCTTAGGTTTTTATAGTTAGGGTTTTATTTGGGGGGTTGGTTGTGTGGGTGGTGGGTTTTACTGTTGGGGGGGTTGTTTGCAATTTTTTACAGGTAAAGAGCTGATTTCTTTGGGGCAATGCCCCGCAAAAGGCCCTTTTAAGGGCTATTGGTAGTTTAGTTTAGGCTAGGGGTTTTATTATTTTGGGTGGGCTTTTTTATTTTGATAGGGATATTAGATTAGGTGTAATTAGTTTAAAGATCTTGTAATTTGTTTTTTATTTTCTGTAATATAGGGTTTTTGGTAATTTTAGCTAATTTTATTGAATTTAGTTAATTGTATTTATTTTAGGTAATTGTATTTAATTGTAGGGTTAGGTTAGGTGTTAGTGTAACTTAGGTTAGGTTTTATTTTACAGGTCAATTTGTATGTATTTTAGCTAGGAAGTTATTAAATAGTTAATAACTATTTAGTAACTATTCTACCTAGTTAAAATAAATACAAACTTACCTGTAAAATAAAAATAAACCCTAAGCTAGCTACAATGTAACTATTAGTTATATTGTAGCTATCGTAGGGTTTATTTTATAGGTAAGTATTTAGTTTTAAATAGGAATTATTTAATTATTAATAGTAAGTTTTAATTAGATTTATTTTAATTATATTTAAGTTAGGGGGTGTTAAGGTTAGGGTTAGACTTAGATTTAGGGGTTAATAAATTTAATATAGTGGCAGCGACGTTGGGGGCGGCAGATTAGGGGTTAATAAATTTAGGTAGATGGCGGCAATGTAAGGGACAGCAGATTTGGGGTTAATAATATTTAGCTAGTGTTTGCGATGCGGGAGGGCGGCGGTTTAGGGGTTAATATGTTTATTCTAGTGGCGTGATGTCCGGATCGGCAGATTAGGGGTTATTTTTATTTTAGTGTTTGCAATGCGGGAGGGCCTCGGTTTAGGGGTTAATAGGTAGTTAGTGGGTGTTAGTTTACTTTTTAGCACTTTAGTTATGAGTTTTATGCTACAGCTTTGTAGTGTAAAACTCATAACTACTGACTTTAAAATGCGGTACGAATCTTGACGGTATAGGGTGTACCTCTCACTTTTTGGCCTCCCAGGACAAGCTCGTTATACCAGTGCTATGTGAGTCCCATTGAAAAAAGACTATACACAATTTGTGTAAGTTGATTTGCGGTAAGGCCAAAAAAGTGTGCGGTGCCCCTAAATCTGCAAGACTCGTAATACCAGCGGTAGTAAAAAATCAGCGTTATGAGGCTTAACGCTGCTTTTAACTCATAACACAAGACTCATAATCTAGCCGTAACTAAATTACAAAAACAAACACTAAATTACGAAAAATAACAAATAAATTATCAAAAATAAAAAAGAATTACACCTAATCTAATAGCCCTATCAAAATAAAAAGCCCCCCCCCCCCCGCAAAATAAGAAAACCCCTAGCTTACAATAAACTACCAATGGCCCATAAAAGGGCCTTTTGTGGGGCATTGCCCCAAAGATATCATCTCTTTTAACTGTAAAAAAAAATACAAACACCCACCAACAGTAAAACCCACCACCCAACTAACCCCCCAAATAAAAAAACTATCTAAAATCACCTAAGCTAACCATTGCCCTGAAAAGGAAATTTAGCTCTTTTACATTACCCAAACCCTAATCTAAAAAAAACCCACCCAAACAACCCTTAAAAAAACCTAACACTAATGCCCGACGATCCACTTACAGTTGTGGAAGTCCCACTTGATGGATCCATCCAGCTGGCGAAGTCATCATCCATGTGGTAAGAAGTCTTCATCCAAGCAGCCTCATCTATCTTCATCCAGCTGGCGAAGTCCTCATCCATGCAGCAAGATGTCTTCATCCAGACGGCCTCTTCGATCTTCATCCAGCCAGCACGGAGTGGGTCAATCCTGAACACATCTGGTGCGGAGCATCCTCTTCATACGGTTGCCACTGTACACTAAATCTTGAATTCGAATTAGCCAATAGAATGAGAGCTGCTTAAATCATATTGGCTGATTTGAATAGCCAATAGGATTTTAGCAGCCCTAATTGCTATTGGCTGATTCAAATTTTCAGCCAATAGGAATTCAATGGACGCCGGGGCTTAGTGTTAGGTTTTTTAAGGGTTTTTTTCAGTGTTGCAGGGCAATGGGTAGCTTAGGTTATTTTATCACCTCCTGTTTCTCAACCTCCTACCCTTCTATATTGTAAGTCCCCATGGGAATAGGGCCCTCACTTCCTCTTGTATGTGTTTGTAATTTTTTTCCTGTCTCTTACAAGTTTTATATCATTGTTTTATTTAAATGAATTGTATCCATGGACAGCGCTGTTGAATATAATGGGGCTTCATAAATAAAGTATAATAATAATAATAACTCTAAAACTATTCTTAACCCTATACGGAACAAACCCTAGCACTAACCCTAACCCTAGAACTATTCCTTACCCTATACAGAACAACCCTAGCAATAACCCTAATAGTAACCCTAAAACTGTTTTTAAACCTATAGAGAACAACTCTAGCACTAACCCTGGTACTAACATTATCACTAAACATAACACTAACCCCAGAACTAACCCTAACAATAAACCCAACCCTAAACTAAGCCGTGGACTTTTGCTACTAATAGTAAAGCTAGCACTAACCCTAACTCTAAACTTAGTATTATCATTAGAACTAAGCCTAACCCTATCCTTCATAATAACCCTAGCAATAATTCTAACCCTATCCTTCATATTAACCCTAGCACTAACCCTAACCCTATCCTTCATATTAACCCTAGCACTAACCCTAACTCTATTCTTCATATTAACCCTAACCCTAACCCTATCCTTCATATTAACCCTAGCACTAACCCTAACCCTATCCTTCATATTAACCCTAACCCAACCCTAAACTAAGCTGTGGACTTTTGCTACTAATAGTAAAGCTAGCACTAACCCTAACTCTAAACTTAGTATTATCATTAGAACTAATCCTAACCCTATCCTTCATAATAACCCTAGCAATAATTCTAACCCTATCCTTCATATTAACCCTAGCACTAACCCTAACCCTATCCTTCATATTAACCCTAGCAATAATTCTAACCCTATCCTGCATATTAACCCTAGCACTAACCCTAACTTTACCATTCATATTAAACCTAGCACTAAACCTATTCATATTCTTCATATTAACCCTAGCACTAACTATAACCCTTTCCTTCATATTAACCCAGCACTAACCTTAACCCTATCCTTTATATTAACCCAAGCACTAAACCTATCCTTCATATTAACCCTAGCACTAACCCTAACCCTATCCTTCATATTAACCCTAGCACTAACCCTAACCCTATCCTTCATATTAACCCGAGCACTAAATATAACCCTTTCCTTCATATTAACCCTAGCACTAACCCTAACCTTATCCTTCATATTACCCCTAGCACTAACCCTAACTCTATTCTTCATATTAAACCTAGCACTAACCCTATACTTCATATAAACCCTAGTACTAACCCTAACTCTATCCTTCATATTAACCCTAGCACTAACCCTATCCTTCATATTAACCCTAGCACTAACCCTAACTTTATCCTTCATACTAACCCTAACACTAACCCTATCAATCATATTAACCCTATCGCTAACTCTAACTCTATCCATCATATTAACCCTAGCACTAAAGTAAACCCCAAATTTTTATTTTATGATTCAGATAGAACATACAATTTTAAACATCTTTCCAATTTAATTATATTATCAAATTTTCTTCATTCTCTTGTTATCCATTGCTGAACAGACAGCATTGCACTACTGTCAGGAAGCTGAAAATATTTATTTAGCCAAACACAAGAGACAAATGTGTGCAGGCACCAATTAGCAGTAGGCCCCCTAGTGTATGATATGTGCATTTTCATTTTTTAACAAGGGATACTAAGAGAACAAAGCACATTTGAAAATAGAAGTGAATTTAAAAGTGTCTTAAAATGATCTGCTCTATCTGAATCATGCAAGTTTAATTCTGACTTTCCTATCCCTTTAACTCTATCCTTCATATTAACCCTAGCACTAACCCTAACTATATCCTTCATATTAACCCTAGCAATAACCCTAGCACTAACCCTAACCCTATCCTTCTTATTAACCCTAACATTAACCCTTACTCTATCCTTCATATAAACTCTAGCACTAACCCTACCACTATCCTTCATATTACCCTTAACATTAACCTAGCACTAACCGTATCCTTCATATAAACCATAGCACTAACCCTAACCCTATCCTTCATATTAACCCTAGCACTAACCCTAACCCTATCCTTCATATAAACCATAGCACTAACCCTAACCCTATCCTTCATATAAACCATAGCACTAACCCTAACCCTATCCTTCATATAAACCATAGCACTAACCCTAACCCTATCCTTCATATTAACCCTAGCACTAACCCTAACCCTATACTTCATATTAACCCTAGCACTAACCCTAAATCTATCCTTCATATTAACCCTAGCAATAACCCTAACTCTATCCTTCATATTAACCCTAGCAATAACCCTAACTCTATCCTTCATATTTACCCTAGCAATAAACCTTACTCTATCCTTCATATTAACCCTAGCACTAACCTTTACTCTATCCTTCATATTAACCCTAGCACTAACCCTTACTCTATCCTTCATATTAACCCTAGCACTAACCATAGTTCTATCCTTCATATTAACCCTAGCACTAACCCTAACCCTATCCTTCATATTAACCCTAGCACTAACCCTAACTCTATCCTTCATATTAACCCTAGCACTAACTAACCCTATCCTTCATATTAACCTTTGCACTAAACCTAACCCTATTCTTCATATTAACCCTAGCAATATCCCTAAATCTATCCTTCATATTAACCCTAACACTAACCCTTAATCTATCCTTCATAGTAACCCTAGCACTAACCCTAACCCTATCCTTCATATTAACTTTAGCCCTAACTCTAACCCTATCCTTCATATTAACCCTAGCAATAACCCTAACTCTGTCCTTCATATTAACCCTAGCAATAACCCTAACTCTATCCTTCATATTAACCCTAACACTAGCCCTAAATCTATCCTTCATAGTAACCCTAGCACTAACCCTAACCCTATCCATATTAACTTTAGCCCAAACTCTAACCCTATCCTTCATATTAACCCTAGCAATAACCCTAACTCTATCCTTCATATTAACCCTAGCAATAACCCTAACCCTATCCTTCATATTAACTTTAGCCCTAACTCTAACCCTATCCTTCATATTAACCCTAGCAATAACCCTAACTTTATCCTTCATATTAACCCTAGCACTAACCTATACTCTATCCTTCATATTAACCCTAGCACTAACCCTAAATCTATCCTTCATATTAACCCTAGCAATATCCCTAACTCTATCCTTCATATTAACCCTAGCAGTAACCCTAACTCTATCCTTCATATTAACCCTAGCAATATCCCTAATTCTATCCTTCATATTAACCCTAGCAATAACCCTAACTCTATCCTTCATATTAACCCTAGCACTAACCCTAACTCTATCCTTCATATTAACCCTAGCACTAACCCTAACTCTATCCTTCATATTAACCCTTGCACTAACCCTTACTCTATCCTTCATACTAACCCTAACTCTATCCTTTATATTAACCCTAGCACTAACCCTAACCCTAGCCTTCATATTAACCATAACACTTAACCTAGCACTAACCTTATCCTTCATATAAACCATAGCACTAATCCTAACCCTGTCCTTCATTTTAACCCTAGCACTAACCCTAACCCTATACTTCCTAATAACCCTAGCACTAACCCTAACTTTACCATTCATATTAACCCTAGCACTAACCCCAACCCCATCCTTCATATTAACCCTAGCACTAACTTTAACACTATCCTTTATATTAACCCTACTACTAACCCTAACTCTATCCTTCATATTAACCCTAGCACTAACCCTAACCCTATACTTCCGATAAACCCTAGCACTAACCCTAACTTTACCATTCATATTAACCCTAGCACTAACCCTAACCCTATCCTTCATATAAACCATAGCACTAACCCTAACCCTATCCTTCATATAAACCATAGCACTAACCCTAACCTTATCCTTCATATAAACCATAGCACTAACCCTAACCCTATCCTTCATATTAACCCTAGCACTAACCCTAACCCTATACTTCATATTAACCCTAGCACTAACCCTAAATCTATCCTTCATATTAACCCTAGCAATAACCCTAACTCTATCCTTCATATTAACCCTAGCAATAACCCTAACTCTATCCTTCATATTTACCCTAGCAATAAACCTTACTCTATCCTTCATATTAACCCTAGCACTAACCTTTACTCTATCCTTCATATTAACCCTAGCACTAACCCTTACTCTATCCTTCATATTAACCCTAGCACTAACCATAGTTCTATCCTTCATATTAACCCTAGCACTAACCCTAACCCTATCCTTCATATTAACCCTAGCACTAACCCTAACTCTATCCTTCATATTAACCCTAGCACTAACTAACCCTATCCTTCATATTAACCTTTGCACTAAACCTAACCCTATTCTTCATATTAACCCTAGCAATATCCCTAAATCTATCCTTCATATTAACCCTAACACTAACCCTTAATCTATCCTTCATAGTAACCCTAGCACTAACCCTAACCCTATCCTTCATATTAACTTTAGCCCTAACTCTAACCCTATCCTTCATATTAACCCTAGCAATAACCCTAACTCTGTCCTTCATATTAACCCTAGCAATAACCCTAACTCTATCCTTCATATTAACCCTAACACTAGCCCTAAATCTATCCTTCATAGTAACCCTAGCACTAACCCTAACCCTATCCATATTAACTTTAGCCCAAACTCTAACCCTATCCTTCATATTAACCCTAGCAATAACCCTAACTCTATCCTTCATATTAACCCTAGCAATAACCCTAACCCTATCCTTCATATTAACTTTAGCCCTAACTCTAACCCTATCCTTCATATTAACCCTAGCAATAACCCTAACTTTATCCTTCATATTAACCCTAGCACTAACCTATACTCTATCCTTCATATTAACCCTAGCACTAACCCTAAATCTATCCTTCATATTAACCCTAGCAATATCCCTAACTCTATCCTTCATATTAACCCTAGCAGTAACCCTAACTCTATCCTTCATATTAACCCTAGCAATATCCCTAATTCTATCCTTCATATTAACCCTAGCAATAACCCTAACTCTATCCTTCATATTAACCCTAGCACTAACCCTAACTCTATCCTTCATATTAACCCTAGCACTAACCCTAACTCTATCCTTCATATTAACCCTTGCACTAACCCTTACTCTATCCTTCATACTAACCCTAACTCTATCCTTTATATTAACCCTAGCACTAACCCTAACCCTAGCCTTCATATTAACCATAACACTTAACCTAGCACTAACCTTATCCTTCATATAAACCATAGCACTAATCCTAACCCTGTCCTTCATTTTAACCCTAGCACTAACCCTAACCCTATACTTCCTAATAACCCTAGCACTAACCCTAACTTTACCATTCATATTAACCCTAGCACTAACCCCAACCCCATCCTTCATATTAACCCTAGCACTAACTTTAACACTATCCTTTATATTAACCCTACTACTAACCCTAACTCTATCCTTCATATTAACCCTAGCACTAACCCTAACCCTATACTTCCGATAAACCCTAGCACTAACCCTAACTTTACCATTCATATTAACCCTAGCACTAACCCTAACCCTATCCTTCATATTAACCCTAGCACTAACCCCAACCCCATCCTTCATATTAACCCTAGCACTAGCTATAACTCTATCCTTCATATTAACCTTAGCACTAACCCTAACTCTATCCTTCATATTTACCCTAGCAATATCCCTAACTCTATCCTTCATATTAACCTTAGCACTAACCCTAACTCTATCCTTCATATTTACCCTAGCACTAGCCCTAACTATATCCTTCATATTAACCCTAGCACTAACCCTTACTCTATCCTTCATATTAAACCTAGCAATATCCCTAACTCTATCCTTCATATTAACCCTAGCACTAACCCTTACTCTATCCTTCATATTAACCCTAGCACTAACCTTTACTCTATCCTTCATATTAACCCTAGCACTAACCCTAACTCTATCCTTCATATTAACCATAGCACAAACCCTTACACTATCCTTCATATTAACCCTAGCACTAACCCTAACTCTATCCTTTATATTAACCCTAGCACTAACCCTAACTCTATTCTCCATATTAACCCTAGCACTAACCCTAACCCTATCCTTCATATTAACCATAACACTTACCCTAGCACTAACCTTATCCTTCATATAAACCATAGCACTAATCCTAACCCTATCCTTCCTAATAGCCCTAGCTCTAACCCTAACTCTATCCTTCATATTAACCCTAGCACTAACCCTAACCCTATACTTCCTAATAGCCCTAGCTCTAACCCTAACTCTATCCTTCATATTAACCCTAGCAATAACCCTAACTCTATCCTTCATATTAACCCTAGCAATAACCCTAACTCTATCCTTCATATTAACCCTAGCACTAACCCTAACTTTACCATTCATATTAATCCTAGTACTAACCCTAACTCTATCCTACATATTAACCCTAGCACTAACCCTAACTTTATACTTCCGATTAACCCTAGCACTAACCCTAACTTTACCATTCATATTAACACTAACCCTAACCCTATCCTTCATATTAACCCTAGCACTAACCCTAACCCTATCCTTCATATTAACCCTAGCACTAACTATAACTCTATCCTTCATATTAACCTTAACACTAACCCTAACTCTATGCTTCATATTTACCCTAGCAATATCCCTAACTCTATCCTTCATATTAACCCTAGCACTAACCCTTACTCTATCCTTCATATTAACCCTAGCACTAACCCTAACCCTATCCTTCATATTAACTCTAGCACTAACTATAACTCTATCCTTCATATTAAAGGGACAGTCTAGTCAAAATTACATTTTCATGATTCAGATAGGGCATGGAATTTTAATCAACTTTCCAATGGACTTTTATCATGAAATTTGCTTTGTTCCTTTGTTGGTATTTTTGAAACATTAAACCTAGCTAGGCTCAACTTATTTCTAAACTGCTGAAAACCACCTTTTAGCTCAGAGCATCTTGAAAGTTTTTTCACAGTTAGGTAGTACTAGTTCATGTGCGTCAAATAGATAACGTGCTCAAACCTGTGGAGTTATTAAGAAGTCTCCACTGATTGGCTAAACTACATGTCTGTCAAAAGCACTAAGATAAGGGGGCAGTCTGCAGAGGCTTAGATACAAGGTAATCACAGAGTTAAAAAGTGTATTAATATAACTCAGATAAGGAGCAGTCTGCAGAGGCTTAGATGCAGGGTAATCACAGAGGTAAAACGTATATTAATATAACTGAGATAAGGGGCAGTCTGCAGTGGCTTAGATACAAGGTAATCACAGAGGTAAAAAGTATATTAATATAACTGAGATAAGGGGGCAGTCTTCAGAGACTTAGATAAAAGGTAATCACAGAGATAAAAAGTATATTAATATAACTGAGATAAGGGGCAGTCTGCAGAGGCTTAGATACAGGGTAATCACAGAGGTAGAACGTATATTAATATAACTGAGATAAGGGGCAGGCTGCAGAGGTTTAGATACAGGGTAAGCACAGAGGTAAAATGTATATTACTATATCTGAGATAAGGAGCAGTCTGCAGAGGCTTAGCTACAAGGTAATTACAGAAGAAAAAAGGATATTGATATAGCTGAGATAAGGGGCAGTCTGCAGAGGCTTAGATACAAGGTAATCACAGAGGTAAACAGTATATTAATATAACTGAGGTAAGGAGCTGTCTGCAGAGGGTTAGGTACAGGGTAATCACAGAGGTAAATGTATATTAATATAACTGAGATAAGGGGCAGTCTGCAGAGGCTTAGATACAGGGTAATCACAGAGGTAAAAAATATATTAATATAACTGAGATAAGGGGCAATCTGCAGAGGGTTAGGTACAGGGTAATCACAGAGGTAAAAAGTATATTAATATAACTGAGATAAGGGGCAGTCTGCAGAGGCTTAGATACAGGGTAATCACAGAGGTAAAAAGTATATTAATATAAATGAGATAAGGGGCAATCTGCAGAGGCTTAGATACAAGGTAATCACAGAGGTAAACAGTATATTAATATAACTGGGATAAGGAGCTGTCTGCAGAGGGTTAGGTACAGGGTAATCACAGAGGTAAAAAGTATATTAATATAACTGAGATAAGGGGCAGTCTGCAGAGGCTTAGATACAGGGTAATCACAGAGGTAAAAAGTATATTAATATAACTGAGATAAGGGGCAATCTGCAGAGGCTTAGATACAAGGTAATCACAGAGGTAAACAGTATATTAATATAACTGAGCTAAGGAGCAGTCTGCAGAGGCTTAGATACAATGTAATTACAGAGGTAAAAAGTATATTGATATAACTGAGATAAGGGGCAGTCTGCAGAGGCTTAGATACAAGGTAATCAAAGAGGTAAACAGTATATTAATATAACTGAGATAAGGAGCTGTCTGCAGAGGGTTAGGTACAGGGTAATCACAGAGGTAAAAAGTATATTAATATAACTGAGATAAGGGGCAGTCTGCAGAGGCTTAGATACAGGGTAATCACAGAGGTAAAAAATATATTAATATAACTGAGATAAGGGGCAGTCTGCAGAGGCTTAGATTCAATGCAACCATAGAGGTAAAAAGTATATTAATATAACTGAGCTAAGGAGCAGTCTGCACAGAGGCTTAGATACAGGGTAATCACAGAGGTAAAAAGTATATTAATATAACTGAGATGAGGACGCCGTCTGCAGAGGCTTAGATACAAGGTTATCACAGAGGTAAAAAGAATATTAATATAACTGAGATAAGGGGCAGTCTGCAGAGCCTTAGATACAAGGTAATCACAGAGGTAAAAAGTATATTAATATAACTGAGATAAGGAGCAGTATGCAGAGGCTTAGATACAGGGTAATCACAGAGGTAAAAAGTGTATTAATATAACTGAGATAAGGAGCAGTCTGCAGAGGCTTAGATACAGGGTAATTACAGAGGTAAAAAGTATATTAATATAACTGAGATAAGGGGCAGTCTGCAGAGGCTTAGATTCAATGTAATCATAGAGGTAAAAAGTATATTAATATAACTGAGATAAGGGGCAATCTGCAGAGGCTTAGATACAAGGTAATCACAGAGGTAAACAGTATATTAATATAACTGAGCTAAGGAGCAGTCTGCAGAGGCTTAGATACAATGTAATCACAGAAGTAAAAAGTATATTGATATAACTGAGATAAGGGGCAGTCTGCAGAGGCTTAGATACAAGGTAATCACAGAGGTATAAAGTATATTAATATAACTGTGTTGGTTATGCAAAACTGGGGAATGGGTAATAAAGGGATTATCTATCTTTTTAAACAATAAAAATCTAATGTATACTGTCCCTTTAACCCTAGCACTAACCTTAACCCTATCCTTCATATTAACCATATCACTAACCTCAAATCTATCCTTCATATTTTCCCTAGCACTAACCATTACTCTATCCTTCATATAACCATAACCCTAACCGTAGCACTAACCTTATCATTCATAGAAACCATAGCACTAATCCTACCACTATCCTTCATATTAACCCTAGCACTAACCCTAACTCTATCCTTCATATTAACCCTAGCACTAACCCTAACTTTATCCTTCATATAAACCCTAGCACTAACCCTAACTCCTTCCTTCATATTAAACCTAGCACTAACCCTATCCTTCATATTAACCCTAGCACTAACCCTAACCCTATACTTCCTATTAACCCTAGCACTAACCCTAACTTTACCATTCATATTAACCCTAGCACTAACCCTAACCCTATCCTTCATATTAACCCTAGCACTAACTATAACACTATCCTTCATATTAACGGGTACCACTAACTCTAACTCTATCCTTCATATTAACCATAGCACTAATCCTAACTCTATCCTTCATAGTAACCATAGCACTAATCCTAACTCTATCCTTCATATTAACCCAAGCACTAACCCTAACTCTACCCTTCATATTAACCCTAGCAATATCCCTAACTCTTCCCTTCATATTAACCCTAGCACTAACCCTTACTCTATCTGTCATTTTAACCCTAGCACTAACCCTAACCCTATCCTTCATATTAACCCTAGCACTAACCCTAACACTATCCTTCATATTAACCCTAGCACTAACCCTAACTCTATCCTTTATATTAACCCTAGCACTAACCCTAACTCTATCCTTTATATTAACCCTATCACTAACCCTAACACTATCCTTCATATTAACCCTAGCACTAACCCTAACTCTATCCTTTATATTAACCCTAGCACTAACCCTAACTCTATCCTTTATATTAACCCTAGCACTAACCCTAAATCTGTCCTTCATATTAACCCTAACACTAACCCTAACTCTATCCATCTTAACCCTAGCACTAACCCTAACTCTATCCATCTTAACCCTAGCACTAACCCTTACTCTATCTGTGATTTTAACCCTAGCACTAACCCTATCCTTCCTATTAACCCTAGCACTAACCCTAACAAAATCCTATCATGAATCTATCCTACCCCTTTATTTTCTGTTAGCTCTAATCCAAACATTTTTTTATTTATATACTAACCCTAACCCTATCCTTCATATTAACCATAAGCATAACCCTAGCACTAACCTTATCATTCATATAAACCATAGCACTAACCCTACCACTATCCTTCATATTAACCCTAGCACTAACCCTAACTCTATCCTTCATATTAACCCTAACACTAACACTAACTCTATCCTTCATATTAACCCTAGCACTAACCCTAACTCTATCCTTCATATTAACCCTAGCACTAACCCTAACTCTATCCTTTATATTAACCCTAGCACTAACCCAAAATCTGTTCTTCATATTAACCCTAGCACTAACTAAACCATAGCACTAACCCTACCACTATCCTTCATATTAACCCTAGCACTAACCCTAACTCTATCATTTATATTAACCCTAACACTAACACTAACTCTATCCTTCATATTAACCCTAGCACTAACCCTAACTCTATCCATCTTAACCCTAGCACTAACCCTAACTCTATCCTTCATATTGACCCTAGCACTAACCCTTACTCTATCCGTGATTTTAACCCTAGCACTAACCCTAACCCTATCCTTCCTATTAACCCTAGCACTAACCCTAACAAAATCCTATCATGAATCTTTATCCTACCCCTTTATTTTCTGCTAGCTCTAATCCAAACATTTTTTTATTTATATACTAACCCTAACCCTATCCTTCATATTAACCATAACCCTAACCCTAGCACTAACCTTATCATTCATATAAACCATAGCACTAACCCTACCACTATTCTTCTTATTAATCCTAGCACGAACCCTTACTCTATCTGTAATTTTAACCCTAACCCTATCCTTCCTATTAACCCTAGCACTAACCCTAACAAAATCCTATCATTTCACAAGTCTTTATCCTACCCCTTTATTCTCTGCTAGCTCTTATACAAACATTTTTTTTTATTTATATACTTATTAATGTATTTATGTGGTTTTTTTTATTAATTAGTTAATATAAGATCTTTTTATTCTAGTGACATACATCACAAACAATGCAGAGCATACAAAATATTATCGTACATTGGAGAAGGAAAAGTACCTACTTGTTAAAAAAAAAAAAACTCCAGTCATTTTCATAAACAGCACTGCAGTAAATGATAACTATCAAATATTTAATTTCTCTTGTTCTTTTAAAGAACATATCCTATACACCTACATAACCTATAATCAGCTAGAGTATGAGTTTTGAGCGCTATAGGGAAATTAGCGAAAGCAAAAAAAGTTGCGCTATTTAATTCCCTACAGCGCTGCCATTACAAGTTTTAAGCTCCATACCACACCCAAAACAAGTGCTGTGTTTGACGTGCTCGTGCACGCTTTCCCCATAGACATCAATGGGGAAAGCCAGCAAAAAAAAGTCTAACACCTGCGATCGGGGAAACAATAGCTCCGTAATGCAGCCCCATTAATGTCTATGGGGAAAAAGAAAATACAGTTTAAACTTAACACCGTAACATAAACCCTGAGTCTAATTACCCCTAATCTGCTGCCCATGACAGTCCGATGCCTGCCTATAGTTATTAACTCCTAATCTGCTGCTCCTGATATCTCTGCCACCTAAATAAAATTATTAACACTATACTACAATTATTAACCCCTATTCCGCTGCACCCCATCATCGCCGCAACTATATTAAAGTTATTAACCCCTATTCCACCGCTCCCCAACATCAGCGCAACTAAATTCAGTTATTAACCCCTAAACCTTTGGCCTCCCACATCACTACCACTAAATAAACCTATAAACCCCTAACTGCCAGCCCCCCCACATCGCAACAACCTAAATTAAACTATATTAACCCCTAACCCTAACCCTAAACCTAAACTTAACCCTAACACCCCATAACTTTTTTTTTTTTTTTAATATTTTTTATTTAGATTTTGAAAAGATATAACATAACCAATGGGGACTCGCAGGACCCCTTCACAGTGGTGAATTCAAATACTGCATCGGGCCATCTAGCCCTTGTAAAACAACTTTGTACATTTACAAGAGAAAAGCAAAACAAATTGATCTCATAGTGTGCAAAGTTAAATTGTAGGCTATAATGTGTAGAGATGAGAAAGTCAATGGTTGAATAGTAGAGCACTTCCACTTACATTTCTTGAATACAGGGGAAGAGGGGAGGGGAGGGGAAAGGGGGGGCTCATATATAGGGAGTAGAGGGGGAGGGAAAAGCATGCCTCAGTCATTATATCTAAAAGTCTGCACATGTTGTCAGGGGGGAAAAGTGGATCAATCATTAAGTATTAGATTGGGCATTGGTCGTCGCAGCCGGCGGTTGCCAAATGGTATTGTAAACAAGTCTGATTTGTTGAGGTCAAAATAGATGGCCTTTTCCATAGAATACAGGTAAGCCATTGTGTTGACAATATCTTCCCATTTGGGAGAGGATTCCCTTTTCCAAGCCCTAGCTATATTAGTCTTGATCGAGGCCAATAAGTAAACACCAAAGAGACTCTGATGTTTGGGGAGAGTATGGAGGCCTAGGTGGAGAAGGGCGGGAGCTGGTTCAGCAGGTACTCTAATACCAAAACCAGTGAGGGTGCGGAAACCCTTTCTCCCACAAGGGTTTGATTTTGGGGCATTCCCACCAAATGTGTAGTAGACTACCATGTAGACCACAGCCTCTGCAACATAGAGGTGAGGTTCCTGCAAACATTTTGGATAGACGGGTAGGAACAAGGTACCAATGTGAGAGAACTTTATAGTAAGTCTCAAATACTGTTACACAATGCAAGGTATTTTTTGTCAATAGAATTGTCCTTTGCCAATAGTCAGCAGAAGTATTAATGCATAGGAGAGTGTCCCATGTGGACAAATGCGGAGCAAGCACGGGCGGAGAGGTGCTCTCCAGGAGGCTATAGTGTATTGAAAGTGGCCTGACAAGCCTGCGCCCTCCTTGCCAGATGGACTCCCAGGGGGTAGGAGAGCGGGAAAAGGAAGGGAGGAAGCCCCAACTTTTCAGGAAGCTCTGAATCCTCAGCATTTCAAAGGGAAGATACTTAGGGATGACTGCATGTAGGCCTATTTGTGCTACGGTTGTGAACCCATCCGGTTGCGTGGTGGACCAGAATTCTGAGACCTGAGTAACCTGCAACCGAGCCCACGTATTAGGGTGATTATCGGTCAGGCCCGTGAATAAACCGGCTACCGAGGTTATGGGGGAGGGGTGGGGAACAATGAGCTGGCAATGCCTAATCTTATCCCAAACAGATAGGCACTCTAAAACAACCAGATTACATATGTCCATGGCTCTACGGGTGTGTGGCAGAGTCCAAATAACATCCTGAAGGAGAACACCGGGTGGCAAGGACGCCTGTTCTAGCTCTCTCCACCTGTCCCAGGATTGGAGTACCCCCCATTGGGAGATGTGCGTAAGCATGGCCCCTTCATAATATTTGACTACCGAAAGGGGATGCGAGTCCTCCCAGGTGGATGGGGAATTGCAGGGTTTTATGAGCGATTCGAGGGGTCTTACCTTGCCAAATAGATTTAGTGATCTCGCTCTGAAATTGGAGGAGGAGGTGCATAGAGACTCTAATTGGTAAACAGCGAAAAAGGTAAGTTAACTTTGGGAGGAAGGACATTTTAAGAGAAGCTATTCTTCCCATCTATGAAATAGACTTATTATCCCACGTAGTTTTTAGATTTCGCAATTCTGATAGTAAGGGGAGATAATTGTCTTTAATCATTCTTGGGATGCTGTTGGACAATTTGACCCCTAGGTGGGTAATCCGCTCAGACATCCACTTGAAGTTAAATTGGTCCTTCAATTGGTGGATATAAGTGTGCGAGTAGCCCCACCAAAAAAATTCAGTTTTGAGTGGGTTAAGTTTATAAAAGGAGAGGTCTCCAAATATCTTCAGGTTATCCAGCAGCCTAGGGATGGCTTTGGCAGGGTCCGCTGTGAATATAGTGATATCATCCGCAAACAATGCGATTTTGTGTAGGGAGCCTGATAATCTAATCCCGGTAAGGACACATCAGACCGAATTTTCATAGCCAGAGGCTCAATCGCTATGGCAAACAACAGGGGCAAAAGTGGACACCCCTGCCTATTGCCATTAGAAATACGAAATGGCGGGTTCTGAAATCCCAACCCCCTGACAACCACAGTTGGGGCTGAGTATAGGGCTCTGATAGCCTTGCAAGTTGATGCTGGAAAATTGAATGCTTGGAGTGTTTCTCACAAATAGTCCCACCGAACCCGGTCAAAAGCCTTCTCAGCATCCAGAGAGATGACTGAGAAGGGTTTATTCATCCTGGTAGACTCACTTATTATATTAATAAGGCATCTGGTGTTATCTGGCCCCTCTTGGTTGTAGATAAACCCCACCTGATCAGGGCTGATTAATCCCGGCAATAGCTTGCCAATACGGCCCGCCAATACCTTAGAGTAAATTTTAATGTCTGTATTGATCAGGGAGATTGGTCTGTAGTTGGAGCAGAGAGAGGGGTCTTTGTCTGGTTTGGGTATCGTAATGATAGCAGCCTGTAAGAACTAAAGGTTCCTTCCTTTCCTACCAGATCAAAGAACCTAAGCAGGTATGGAGCGAGTTTATGAATATACACCTTATAGAACTGGGCGGGGAATCCGTCAGGGCCAGGAGCCTTAAAAGGCTTCAGGCCCTTGACGGTTTGTTTGATTTACAACAACAAAATGGGCATGATGAGCATACTCTGTTGCTCTTCCGTGAGTGTGGGCAAGTTCAAGGTAACACCTGATGTCCTGAGTGGAGGTAGGTGTCAGTCTCTCCGCAGTGTCAATATTATATAATGTGGAGTAGAAGACAGCAAAGCTTTCTCGTCAAGTAGGTTCTAGTGATCAAGGTGAAGAAACAGGAGGACCCTGAGAGTCTTGCAATAACTGCATTTTTTGTCTTTTAGGCCGCTGATCTTTAGGAGGCCAATCAGGTGCTGTGGCTCTCAACTTTGCCTTGACAGGGGCGGGCTCCATTAGACTTCCTTTTGTGAGGCCCCATTGTGCAAGCAGAGTAGTCCCTTGGGCCAGTGAGGATACTATGTGAGTTTGATTGTCCTTCGATATGATCAGTTTGACCGGATAGCCCCATCGGTATTTAAGGCCTGCCTTTCTAAGTAACTGGCTGGTACAGTCTTCGATGTTGCAGTGTGTGAGCCGACAGATCCAGCAATAATTGAATACTTTGAAATTTCTCCGCTAGTTTACGGAAAGCAGCCTGCATAAGCTTATCTTTAAAAAGGAAGCTGTGAAAGCAGACAATGACGTCCCTAGGTTTATCTTGGGAGACGGATCTTGGGCGCAGGGCTCTATGAGGTCTCTCCATCGTGGTGGTCATACCTTCAGTAGAATCCAACAAGTTGTCAAAAAGCTCTGTTAGATAGCTCTGTAAGTCCGTAGGTGAGACCTCTTCCGGTATTGCTCGGAACCTAATGTTGTTCCTTCGGGCACGGTCTTCGACATCTGCCAGTTTGAATTCAAGTTGGCTTAATTGGTCTGACAGTGACTCAGAATACGCTAACAGATTGGACTGGTCCGTGGTGATATTATCTTGTTTTCTGTCTAGGGAGTCTACCCTATCCCCTATTTCTGCAATATCCTTTTTCAGCTCAGCATGGCTCCTTTTAATCTCCTTTGTAGTGGATCTTGTTTGCTGGGCAAACATTTTTTTGAGGGTCTCTTCTGTAATGTAGTATTGAGAACGCGAAAGAGAAGCAACACCAGGTTGGGACCTCTCGTCTACAGATTCTGACTCACTCAGGTCTTCATGTGAATTTTCTTCAGGCCTTCTGACTGGCTGCATAAAATGGTCTAAAACCGTTTTCTTAGTTGGTCCAGGTGTCCTGGATTGCCACGTGGTGGTGTGTGGCATATTTGGTTATGTCTGGGTGACCGGTCAGTCCCCAAAGGAGCAAGCCTGTGAACAGAGTATTAGGTAGACAAGACTGTATATGGCTAAATTAGACTGTCAGGGTTAAATACATTTCAGTTAGGCATAACAATTACACTTAAATATGAGAATGATCATGTGCTTAAGGAGTGAGGCCAAAAGGTTCCACCCAGCATCTACCTCTTCATTGCAGTGGACATCTTAAGCCCAGAATTCTACCTGCAAGAGAAGGAGGTGGAGGAGCTACTATGCAGAGGCAGGGGCCAGCCGGAATCCCCCAGGCACAGGTTGAGAAAGGAGATCTTCCACTACCCTCAGATTCCCAACTGGCCCAGGAACAGGGGATACGACCCGAAGGAAGGGAAAAGGGGAAGGGGAAGTGACCAACTCAGACAAGCTGAGTCAGAAAGGGAGGGCCAGTTAGAAATCCCCCAGCAGAAAAATACATTCAAAGATAAATAAGAAACGTATATTAAGATGACACTAGGCAGTATTACAGACACTTTAAATGCAATTAGCAACCTGTAAGAAAATGTTTGGGTTAGATGAAAAAATAACACTCCACTTTGGGCTAGGGCACCAAAAACAATTAAGCTGTCGCAGCAGCTAACTCCCTGTGGTGAATCCCCAAGACCTGAGTGAACAAATATGGATTAATAGACTAATATAGGTCTCAGTTAACTTCATGAGCTGGAGCTATCCCTCCAAGGATTAGGGCCAAGCCAGGGGGCCAGAGGGTGAGCTGCTTCTCTGTGTTATACTCCACTGTTGTCAGACCTAACAGTAGGGGGGGGGGGGCCCTAAGACCCAAGATGGCATCCTCTCGCACCCTTTCTGCAGCAAATACAATTAGGTTGCCACAACAGCCAAAACACACTTTAAGACAGAAAAGTCCAGCTGATGCCACAACAAAGGCCAAGCCGAAACAGCATAAATTACGTCCATACGAGTAATATGGTGTCTTAGGTGCACTCTGGGCAGTAAACAGTTAATGGTGCAGGTGGGTGTTGGTTCTGTGTCCCCCTGCCACTATGCTGAGGAATATTGCCCCCATAATGAAATTAGAAGTGGGATCAGGTAGCAACTATTCCCATCTAAGCAATGTCTTAAAATTGGGGATTCAGTTCCAATGGATTGACAAAGCAGAATTATGTACCTGGGCCCAACATATGTAACAGAGCTGGGGTAGTAATAATGTGGGGCAAGTCCTGCTTATGTACAGAAGGCAAAGTTGGGTCCCTAGATTAGATGTATGAGAAGGTTTTATGTGCAAGAAACAATACAGAAAGGTCTCACCCAAATCCGGTTCTGTAGGTGTATCTTCCACTGTCACTGCTATGCGTGTGGGCTTGTGTGGAGAAGGGTACAAGGCAGCATGGGCTATATTGCAACAGGAAAAATGGCCGACTTTCGCGCCTCTGAGAAGCCCTCGTCTCCAACAGCTCAGACCCCCCTGTGCAACTAACCGGATCACAGCTTATAATGCCCAAACCAGGATGGAGCTTTAGGAGGGTCGACAGTAGATCGATGTAGGTTCCCCTTGAGTCCCCGTGCGCAGCAGCTAGGTGTCTCTGTGGGACCAGGCCCACGCAGTTTCAGTTAACAGCTCCGGCTTCTGACTGCCACTCTCAGGGTTGCAACTGTATGGCTGGTGTTCAAACTACCTCGGAGCGGAGCCCCGACCCTCCAAGGCAGTCACAGGATATGGGCCCTTGATTGGTAAAGTGGAGTTCGGCAATCCGATACTAATCCACAATCTCTTGCGGCTGGAGTAAACGGCCGGGGCCTCAGAGTGCTTATGCAGCGTTGCAGAGGGGCTAACTCGATGGGGACACAGCTCTTGGGAAATCTGACCTCCCGATCGGGGCCACGGCCCCCCGGAGAGCAGCAAGCCTCACTGCCGCTCTCGGTAAATACAGCAGGGCTTGTCAGCAGGGCCTGTCGCGGTTAGATGAAATGTCCAGCAGGAAACACAGTGTGCCTCACAGAACGTCCAAAACCCTAGACAATAGCTTAGGAAAGTTAGTTACCCCACTAGTGGGCTTTTGTCAAGGGTTTAGTACTCCAATTAAGTGGTAATAAGAGCCACTGATAGCAGAGCTCCTAACATGTGCGTCCTCTCCTCTCAGCGGTTAACTCAGCCCCACACACCCTAACTTTAACATAATGAAATTAAATCTAAATTAAATTTACTCTTATTAACTAAATAATTCCTATTTAAAACTAAATACTTACCTGTGAAATAAACATAAGATAGCTACAATATAACTAATAGCTACATTGTAGCTAGCTTAGGGTTTATTTTTATTTTACAGGCAACTTTGTATTTATTTTAACTAGCTAGACTAGTTAGTAAATAGTTATTAACTATTTAATAACTACCTAGTTAAGATAAATACAAACTTACCAGTGAAATAAAACCTAACTACCTTAAACTAAAACCTAACATTACAAAAATAAAAAAAACACTAAAATCACAAAAAAACAACCTACCATTACAAAAAAAACACACAAAATTATCCAAAAACATAAAGATTATTCCTATCCTAATACCCTGTAAAAAAAAAAAAACACCCCAAAATAAAAAAGCCTAGTTAAACAGCTCTTTTGCTTAAACAAATAATACAAACACCCCCTAACACTATACAACCCCCCAATCTACCAAAGGCCCTTAAAAGGGCCTTTTGTAGGGCATTGCCCTAAGTTAAACAGCTCTTTTGCTAAAAAAAAACCCCACCCTCTAAAATATACATTACACAAAATAACAAACACATTTTAAAAAATAAAAAAATATTCCTATTCTAATACCCATTAAAAAAAAAAACACCCCAAAATAAAAAACCTAATCTAGAATAAACTACCAATGGCCCTTAAAAGGGCCTTTTGTAGGTCATTGCCCTAAAGATAGCAGCTCTTTTAGTGAAAAAAAATTACAAAGACACACTAACATTACAAACCCTGACCCCCCCAAACCCACAAAATAAAAAAAACTATCTTAAAAACCTAAGCTACCCATTGAACTGAAAAGGGTATTTGTATGGAAATCGCCCATAAAAGGGCATTTAGCTCTTTTACTGCCCAGACCCTAAACTGAAAAATAAAACCCACCCAATAAACCCTTAAAAAAGCCTAACACTAACCCCCGACGATCCACTTACAGTTTTTGTAGTCCCGGCATTGAAGTCCTCATCCCGGCGGAGAAGTTTTCATCCAGGCTGCCTCTTCAATCTTCATCCCGGCGTCAACGTCCTGATCCAAACAGTGAGAAATCTTCATCCCGACGGCCTCCTTAATGTTCATCCAGGGGGCATCTTCTATCTTGATCCCAGTGGCGCGGAGCGGGTCTATCCTGAAGACATCGGGCGCTGAGCATTCTCTTCATGCGGTCGCCGCTGTAACTCAATCTTCAATGCAAGGGACATGATTCAAGATGGCGTCCCTTGCATTCCTATTGGCTGAAAGATTTGAATCAGCCAATAGGAATTAGGGCTGCTAAAATCCTATTGGCTATTCAAATCAGTCATTAGGATTTAAGCAGCTCTCATTCTATTGGCTAATTCTAGCATCTAGCTCATGAGGCCACACAATGATTTGAGGAAGCCGGTTTCGTCATCGATATGCTAAGTATAGCACGAGAAGGGGTGGGGGTTCGCCGTTCTGTGTTTCCTAAAGATAAAGGTATTAAAAAAAAAAAAAAAACTTAAATGTAAATTTTAATGAATGAAAGTGCCCCTGTTTTTAATAGTATTTTTAAAAACCGGTCACTCATTCATTAAAATGTACAACACTAATAATAATATTAGCTCTACCTATAGCCATAACCTATTAATAACAGTAACGCTATCTCTAACCATTGCTTGGTGCTAGGATTGTGCCCCAAACCCCTATCAGACATACAACACCCCAACCCAAAACCAGCCTGCCATATTCAGTCTCCGCCTAGACTGCCATATACCACCCTGACTCTGCTCAATTCATTGTGTACTGATGTAATATTTCATATAGTCCTGTGTTATGAACCTCACTGTTATTCTGAGAGGATAAAAAAACTGCATTAGATAAAGAATCCCCTGCATTTTATTAGGGAGGTTTTGTCTAGAAATCTCAAGGCTAATGTGCTTAATATTTAGTAGAGGGCTTCTTTATGACACTTTCCATGTTCGCTATTTGCCTTTTCTTCTTTGTTTACTAGAAAGCAGTTCCTCCGATATCTTTGGTGTCTATTAGACATCTCATTAAGCGTTTAACACTTAAGGAGAGGATTTCTAGCTGTTCCATTACGTACAGTGGACCAGGGATTCTGTGCATTGTGCTTGGTTTAATTTAATAACACACAAAGCATGTGACACAATATATCCTCACAGGTTTTATGTTTATAATATTCTATTTACAAACGGTTATTAAAGGGATTTATAAACAACTATCCCCTGACTGTTCCTTTGTACTTAATTAACAACTGTAATTCTTTATATTATTTCTGGTTTCCGCAATCGTTTCTCGCTGTTGCGGTTCTTCTTTACTGCCCATATAAATAATCACAATGAATGCTTTTGTTTTTATATGTCTTCATATATTTACACTCACTTTATGACAAATATTTTGTGTCCGTGCACACATCTGCTCAGTGTCAGGTGGAGTGCTGTTGTTTTGATGTAACAAGCTGGAATCAATGGCTGAGACGCTCAGCTCACCACAAGCCCTTACTGAGGCATTGACACAGAGGCGAGGGGTAAGAGAGCAATGAGACTAAACTTATTAGCTGAACTCTCTCTAGCACTTTCATCAGCTACTGCAAAATAAAAAAAGTACTATAAAAGTACTAAAAAGCAACTAAGTAAATTTATAAATTTGAATATCAAAGAAAGGCTTACTTTGTATAAATGTAATCTCGCTATCTAGACGAGCGCAATTTGCATAAGGTACTTAATGTAGTTCTCCTGATAGCAGAGGTATCTAGGGTAAAGTTAAATTTAGCCAGACAGTCTGTGTCAAGGCCTCACAGGGAACAGCGGTACAAATCATTGAACAAATACAGAGTCCACAAACAAGCTAAAGTCTAATACCAAGTCAGTCACAAACAAGGGGTTAATGCAAAGCATAGTCAGGGTAGGCAGATGTGAAACCAGTATGTCCAAGTGGTAATTGCCAGAGTAAGAGGGTTATTAATTCAATACACCTGAAACCATGTGCTACAAACACAGAGTTAATATAGACTACTACAGTTAAGGCCTAACTGATATTCTAGGCCTCTTTAAAAGTACAGAACACCTAACTGCATCAGAAACAGAAATCTTTTTGCCAAGGGCCTGTTATGACAAGTTTTTCATTTTTACAATACTGTGTTTTTTAAACATTGCATAAAATGTATATTAAATAAAAGACTTTCATATAGAGTTAGACAAAGGGTTACGTTATTGAAAATATTTTTTTTAACTAAAAAAAAGGTGAATATCCATGATTTACAGTGTGTGAATTTATAAAATCATCTCTTATTGAAGATGATTTAAGTGGACACACTTTCTTCTCAACCAATTATTTTAACAATATAAAGAAATTACGAAAACATTCCCAGTATACCCACCATGCCTCTGAGATGATTATGGAACAGAAACATTTCAGTTATTAACATGACACACTATACAAAGGGATCAATCCATTAAAACAAAAAACAAAAAGCAACCTGCTTCCCAATGGTTATTGTATTTGTTTATTTTTTTAATTGATATTTTTGATCCAAAAATTTAACAAAAACTAACTTAAGGCTTAGATTTTTATATCAACAGAAATCACTTGGGATTGTAATTGTTTGAAAATCTTGCAATACTGCCAAATTTAAAAATGTAATATTAATCGGAAACATTCACCTAGATTTAGAGTTCTGCGTTAGCCGTCAAAAGCAGCGTTAAGGGGTCCTAACGCTGCTTTTTACCGCCCGCTGGTATTTAGAGTCAGTCAGGAAAGGGTCTAACGCTCACTTTCCAGCCGCGACTTTTCCATACCGCAGATCCCCTTACGCCAATTGCGCATCCTATCTTTTCAATGGGATCTTCCTAACGGAGGTATTTAGAGTCTTGGCTGAAGTGAGCGTTAGAACACAAAACTCCAGCCGCAGAAAAAAAAGTCAGGAGTTAAGAGCTTTATGGGCTAACACCGGTTTATAAAGCTCTTAACTACTGTGCTCTAAAGTACACTAACACCCATAAACTACCTATGTACCCCTAAACCGAGGCCCCCCCCACATCGCCGCCACTCTAATAAAAATTCTTAACCCCTAATCTGCCGACCGCACACCGCCGCCACATACATTATCCCTATGTACCCCTAATCTGCTGCCCCTAACATTGCCGACACCTACATAATATTTATTAACCCCTAATCTGCCCCCCCAACGTCGCTGCTACCTTACCTACACTTATTAACCCCTAATCTGCCGACCGGACCTCGCCGCCACTAAAATAAATGTATTAACCCCTAAACTGCCGCACTCCCGCCTCGCAAACCCTATAATAAATAGTATTAACCCCTAATCTGCCCCCCCTAACATATTTGACACCTAACTTCAAGTATTAACCCCTAATTTGCCGACCGGACCTCGCCGCTACTATAATAAATGTATGAACCCCTAAAGCTAAGTCTAACCCTAACACCCCCTAAGTTAAATATCATTTTATTCTAACGAAATAAATTAAATCTTATTAAATAAATTATTCCTATTTAAAGCTAAATACTTACCTGTAAAATAAACCCTAATATAGTTACAATATAACTAATAATTATATTATAGCTATTTTAGGATTAATATTTATTTTACAGGCAACTTTGTATTTATTTTAACTAGGTACAATAGCTATTAAATAGTTATTAACTATTTAATAGCTACCTAGTTAAAATAATTACAAAATGACCTGTAAAATAAATCCTAACCTAAGTTACAATTAAACCTAACACTACACTATCAATAAATAAATTAACTAAACTACCTACAATTACCTACAATTAAATCAACTAAACTAAATTACAAAAAAAACAAACACTAAATTACAAAAAATAAAAAAGATTACAAGAATTTTAAGCTAATTACACCTACTCTAAGCCCCCTAAAAAAATAACAAAGCCCCCCAAAATAAAAAAATGCCCTACCCTATTCTAAAATAAAAAGTTAACAGCTCTATTACCTTACCAGCCCTTAAAAGGGCCTTTTGCGGGGCATGCCCCAAAGAAATCATCTCTTTTGCCTGAAAAACCCCCCACATACAATTCCCCCCCCCAACATTACAACCCACCACCCACATACCCCTAATCTAACCCAAACCCCCCCTTAAAAAACCTAACACTAAGCCCCTGAAGATCTCCCTACCTTGTATTCACCCAGCCGGGTATCACCGATCCGTCCAGAAGAGGTCCTCCAGAGGGTCCGAAGTCTTCATCCTATCTGGCCAGAAGAGGCCCTCCAGAGGCTCGGAAGTCTTCATCCAGGCGGCATCTTTTATCTTCTTCCATCCGGAGTGGAGCGGGTCCACCTTAAGTAGCCGGCGCAGATCCATCCTCTTCTAACGACATCCTAAGTCCGAATGAAGGTTCCTTTAAATGACGTCATCCAAGATGGCATTCCTCGAATTCCGATTGGCTGATAGGATTCTATCAGCCAATCAGAATTAAGGTAGGAAAAATCTAATTGGCTGATTGAATCAGCCAATCAGATTCAAGTTCAATCGGATTAGCTGATCCAATTAGCCAATCAGATTGAGCTCGCATTCTATTGACTGATCGGAACAGCCAATAGAATGCAAGCTCAATCTGATTGGCTGATTGGATCAGCCAATCCGATTGAACTTGAATCTGATTGGCTGATTGAATCAGCCAATCAGATTTTTCCTATCTTAATTCCGATTGGCTGATAGAATCTTATCAGCCAATCGGATTTCGAGGGACGCCATCTTGGATGACGTCATTTAAAGGAACCTTCATTTGGACTTAGGATGTCGTTAGAAGAGGATGGATCCGCGCCGGCTGCTTCAAGATAGACCCGCTCCGCTCCGGAGGGAAGAAGATAGAAGATGCTGCCTGGATGAAGACTTCCGAGCCTCTGGAGGTCCTCTTCTGGCCGGATGGGATGAAGACTTCGGACCCTCTGGAGGACCTCTTCTGGACGGATCGGTGATACCCGGCTGGGTGAATACAAGGTAGGGAGATCTTCAGGGGCTTAGTGTTAGGTTTTTTTAAGGGGGGTTTGGGTTAGATTAGGGGTATGTGGGTGGTGGGTTGTAATGTTGGGGGGGTATTGTATGTTTTTTTTTCAGGCAAAAGAGCTGATTTCTTTGGGGCATGCCCCACAAAAGGCCCTTTTAAGGGCTGTTAAGGTAATAGAGCTGTTAACTTTTTATTTTAGAATAGGGTAGGGTGTTTTTTTTAATTTGGGGGGCTTTGTTATTCTTTTAGGGGGCTTAGAGTAGATGTAATTAGTTTAAAATTCTTGTAATCTTTTTATATTTTTTGTAATTTAGTTTTTTTTTTTAAATTTAGTTTAGTTGATTTAATTGTAGGTAATTGTAGGTAGTTTAGTTAATTTATTTATTGATAGTGTAGTGTTAGGTTTAATTGTAACTTAGGTTAGGATTTATTTTACAGGTTATTTTGTAATTATTTTAACTAGGTAGCTATTAAATAGTTAATAACTATTTAATAGCTATTGTACCTAGTTAAAATAAATAAAAAGTTGTCTGTAAAATAAATATAAATCCTAAAATAGCTACAATATAATTATTTGTTATATTGTAGCTATATTAGGATTTATTTTACAGGTAAGTATTTAGCTTTAAATAGGAATAATTTATTTAATAAGATTTAATTTATTTCGTTAGATAAAAATTATATTTAACTTAGGGGGGTGTTAGTGTTAGGGTTAGACTTAGCTTTAGGGGTTAATACATTTATTATAGTAGCGGTGAGGTCCAGTAGGCAGATTAGGGGTTAATACTTGAAGTTAGGTGTCAAAGATGTTAGGGAGGGCAGATTAGGGGTTAATAAAATTTATTATAGGGTTTGTGAGGCGGGAGTGCGGCAGTTTAGGGGTTAATACATTTATTATAGTGGCGGCGAGGTCTGGTCGGCAGATTAGGGGTTAAAAGTGTAGGTAAGGTAGCGGCAACGTTCGGGGGGCAGATTCGGGTTAATAAATATAATATAGGGTCGGCGGTGTTAGGGGCGCAGATTAGGGGTACATAGGTATAATGTAGGTGGTGGCGGTGTACGGTGCGGCAGATTAGTGGTTAATAATAATATGCAGGGGTCAGCGATAGCTGGGGCGGCAGAGTAGGGGTTAATAAGTGTAAGGTTAGGGGTGTTTAGACTCGGGGGTTCATGTTAGGGTGTTAGGTGCAGACTTAGGAAGTGTTTCCCCATAGGAAACAATAGGGCTGCGTTAGGAGCTGAATGCAGCTTTTTTGCAGCTCAAACTGCCCCATTGTTTCCTATGGGGGAATCGTGCACATTTTTCCAGCTGGCCGCTACCGTAAGCACCGCTGGTATTTAGAGTTGAAGTGGCGGTAAATTATGCTCTACGCTCCCCTTTTGGAGCCTAACACAGCCCTTCAGAGAACTCTAAATACCAGCGTTATTTAAAAGGTGCGGGGGGAAAAAAACACACGTAGCTAACGCACCCCTTTGGCCGCAAAAGTCTAAATCTAGCCGATTATGTTTTATTTTAATATTAGTCAAAAATATCCTGAAAAACTACAATAATCATTCAATTTTTTTCCTACACCTTAACAGTTTGTGTTTTATGACAGCTTTGTGTAAAATAAATCTTCTTTACAAAACCGGTGATTGATCTGCAGATACGATACAACAGAAAGCCACTTAATGTGCCGCTATTAATGAAAACATAGATATTGCTACTCATTTCTATAAAGAATGACAAATAATGTAGAAAATGATTACTTTGTCCTTGAGATTTCAGTTTGTAAGGTTTTAGGTTTTCCTTTGGCTTTTCCTAACACATTTTCCTGAAATGATATGCAAAGTGTATTTGTAGATCTATTTTTTTAATCCCATCTAAGTTCAATATCATCAGTTGTCCCTGGCAATCTGCATTTGAAAGCGCTTTGAAAAATCCTTATATTGTCCCTAAAAAAGAGAATAAAGTCAATTTGTTTTATTGCTGGTTGTGAGAGTTTAGGTTACAAAAGATTTCATTAGCTTTCAATTCTAAAACAACTCAGTTCTTTTGTAATGCAATGCGACACCGTACAACACATTACACTTGCTAAAATACGTTTTATTATAATACATCACAAGCAATACAATGCGTACTGCTACAGTTCAATGCATTAGAAGACGTAATTACCTAAATGTTATGTAATAATGGGCCCATCTCAGTCCTCTAGCCAGACATCCTGCAATACAGAATACTGAGAAATATAAGTTTAGAGTAGACCGTCTGATCGGTAGGGAATCAGGCTCACTTTTTAAAAAAACGTTATCCCAAAGTACAGTACCTAAATACGGAATAGTATTAACATTAGAAGACCAGAAATGAATGTGTATGACCATGTGACAGCCTATAAGTCCTGTGCTGCTAATAAAGTACTTAATACTTACCTACTGCGCTTTTACAGCCGCTACCAGGTCCAAAGCAATCATTTGTCAATTGACTTTATCACTGATTTATTTACTTCTAATGAGAACACACTTGATAGAGTTTCCTAGGTGGTGCATTTTGTTAATTTGCTACCGTCAGCTAAGGAACTATTCACATTGTACAACAGATTAGATGGCCTTCCTCTTTATATTGTGTCAGCCCGGGAAAGCAGTTTGTTTCAGAAATTTGGCAAGCAATGTGCAATAGCTGCAATATCTCTCTCATCAGCACACCTTTCACAATCCAATGGTTAAACAAAAATAATAAATCAGATCTTGGCAAGTTACCTCCAGAACTATGTTTCTACTTTTCAAGAGACCTGGGGGCCTATTTATCAAAGGTCTTGCGGACCTGATCCAACAGTGCGGATCAGGTCCGCAAGACCTCGCTGAATGCGGAGAGCAATACGCTCTCCGTATTCAGCATTGCACCAGCAGCTCACAATCGGCCGCCAGCAGGGGGGTGTCAATCAACCCGATCGTACTCGATCGGGTTGATTTCCAGCGATGTGTGTCCGCCTCATTAGAGCAGGCAGTCAGGGTTATGGAGCAGCAGTCTTTAAACCGCTGCTTCATAACTGGTGTTTCTGGCGAGTCTGAAGACTCGCCAGAAACACGGGCCCACACGCTCCGTTCGGAACTTGATAAATGGGCCCAGTGGACTGAAGTGGTTCCTCTAGGAGAAATTGCTTTAAACAACAAGAGTAACACTTCATCACAAACTTTTTTGTCCCTTTGTCCAGTACACATACCTAGTACACATACCTAGAGCCTAGTACACATACCTAGTACACATACCTAATACACATACCTAGAGTCCAGTACACATACCTAGTACACATACCTAGTACACATACCTAGAGTCCAGTACACATACCTAGTACACATACCTAGTACACATACCTAGAGTCCAGTACACATACCTAGTACACATACCTAGTACACATACCTAGTATACATACCTAGTACACATACCTAGTACACATACCTAGAGTCCAGTAGACATACCTAGTACACATACCTAGTACACATACCTAGTACACATCCCCAGTACACATCCCCAGTACACATACCTAGTACACATACCCAGTACACATACCTAGTACACATACCTAGTACACATACCCAGAACACATACCCAGTACACATACCTAGTACACATACCTAGTACACATACCTAGTACACATACCTAGAGTCCAGTACACATGCCTAGTACACATACCCAGTACACATACCTAGTACACATACCTAGTACACATACCCAGTACACATACCCAGTACACATACCTAGTACACATACCTAGTACACATACCTAGTACACATACCTAGAGTCCAGTACACATACCTAGTACACATACCTAGTACACATACCCCTAGTACACATACCCAGTACACATACCCAGTACACATACCTAGTACCCATACCTAGTACACATACCCAGTACAGATACCCAGTACACATACCTAGTACACATACCTAGTACACATACCTAGTACACATACCTAGAGTCCAGTACACATACCTAGTACCCATACCTAGTACATATACCCAGTACAGATACCCAGTACACATACCTAGTACACATACCTAGTACACATACCTAGTACACATACCTAGAGTCCAGTACACATACCTACCTCGGGAGTTCAAGCCTTAGACCGTTTTTGTACATTGACTTCAACAACACTGGCAAAGTACAGAAAAACTATAAATCTTGAGCAGGTGGACAGGTTTATGGAGCAGCGGTCTTTAGACCGCTGTTTCATAACTGCTGTTTCTGGCGAATCTGAAGACTCGCCAGAAACATAGGCCCACAAGCTCCGGAGCTTGATAAATGGGCCCCTTAGTTCGGCTGAATATTCAGATAACAATTGTGTTATTTGTTGCATCACATTAAAGCTTATGGGAAGTCCTCATAACATTCTTTTTAGACACATATTTACAGTGCTAACAAACACAAATAATCCAAAGACTCATTGCTAACTGGGGCATGAGAACATACAGGGCAAGTTTTACAAAGAGAATTCTAACAAAAAATTGAAATTAAAGAACCACAACATTTCCACACGTTTTATCTTTTTATTCAAATCTCTCAAATCCCTCATGTGTCACAGGTAGTAAATTGTCTGTCCAAGAAGGGACCCTACTAAGGTTGGGAAGTGACTATAAAACACAGCAAGCAGCTTCAGAAGCAGTCGATATCCAGGCCAGAGGTCAGCAACAAGAGAACAAAAAAGACAGTACAGAGTACAAATAGGCAAAGAGTAACAAAGTCCAGGCAAAAGGTCAAAACACTTCCAGGCAAAGGCAGAAAGAATCATGGTCCAAAGGAGTGGTCAAAAACAAGCAAAGTCAGCAACAAGTTCAGTCAAGTAAGTCTCTCAGGATAATCACACCCAGGAAAATATCCTATACACAGGCACACACAAGAAGCAGGAAGCTGCTTATATAGGCTGTTGATTGAGTAACTGCCTGCAGTTGGCAGGCAGGTGGAACCAGAGGGCCAGTCAGAGCAGATAGTAAAATAAGCAGTTCTAATGCAAAACCGGAATCCTCCAGTGGCTCATGCAAAAGAAACTTGCCAGAGACCAGAGGTCCCAGGATCAACTCGAGGCACAGGACATGCATACTAACATAGTCCCATCCTCAAGGTTCCTCTCCGGGGAACATTATGAGGAGGATGAAGAAAACTTCTGTGGAAAGCAATCAGAAGAGGGGCATGGAGATCTCAGGCAGGAATCCAGCACCTCTCAGAGATGGGATACCCCTTCCATTCTACAAGATATTGTAGTTGCTGATTGCAAATGCCAGAGTTTAATTTTTTGGAAACTGCATATTCAGGTTCACCATCAACAATTACTGGAGCAGGAGACTGCGTCTTTTTGGTGTATTGGTTGCATATAGTGGGTTTCAATAGGGAAACATGAAACACTTGATGTATCTGAAGAGAGGAAGGCAACTTGAGCTTAAAGGCAGTGGGTATGACTCGACAGAGTATGCGGAATGGGCCAACGAACCTGGGACATAATTTAGCTGAGAGTTGTTTGAGTTTAATGTATTTAGTGGAAAGCCATACCGAATTGCTTACCAATAATCTGGAGGTACTCAACGTTTACAGTTAGCAGTCTTTTGATAGCGGTCATTAGTGAACTCTAATATCCGACAAATGGTTTTCCACTGTTTTTGAAGTAATTGAGTTCTGTGGTCTGCAACCTGTACCCCAGTGGACTGTAGTTCCAGAGGAAAGTTTCTTGGTTGAAAGCCAAAAGCAGCCAAAAAAGGTGACATTTGATGGGCAGAGTAATAGGTAGAATTTTGACAGAATTCAGGTAGTAGTTCAGTCCAATTGTCATGGGTGGCTGATATATAGTTCCTTAAGTAGACTTCCAGATCTTGATTTACTCTTTTTGTCTGGCCATTGGACTGCGGGTGGTAGGCAGAAGAAAGAGAAACTGCAATTCCTAGGTTTCGGCATACAGCTTTCCACAATCTTGAAACAAACTGGGTACCTCTGTCAGAAACTATATTACTGGGTAACCCATGGAGTCGTATGATTTGTGATATGAAGCAAGTTGCTAACTGTTTGGCAGATGGTAGGTTCCTTAGGGGTACAAAATGTGCCATTTTGGAAAATCTATCCACATTTACCCAGATGGTGGTGCTTCCTTTTGAATTAGGTAAATCTGTAATGAAATCCATACTCAAATATGTCCACAGTTGTTTGTGTACTTTGAGTGGATGTAACAGTCCATAAGAATTTTGTCAAGGAATCTTATTGGCCGAACAATTAGTACAAGCTGAGATATATTGTTTTACATCAAGGGAAATTTTAGGCCACCAGATGTGAAGCTGAAGTTGTTGGAGCATCTTTTCAATGCCATGGTGACCAGATAGTGTACTGTCATGAGCCCATTGTAACAGAGTCTTTCTCAGGTTTGGTGGAACAAATAATGTGTTAGCGGGTGTAGCTGATGGTCTTTGATTGATTTGTACATCCTGGAATTGTTTAAGCAAGGAAGTGGAAATTACTACAATGACCTGTTGTGGTTTGAGGATGACATCGATAGGTTCTTCCCAAGGCTCATCAGGAGAAAATTGTCTTGAAAGGGCATCCTCAAGGGCATCCTCTTTTTTATTTTTTGGAATGGTATGGATGTGCCTTTGAGTAATTGGCCTCTAGTTATCAACGTGTCTACTTTACCTGCCTTCGCCGGTCCAATACGCCTGCCTAAACTCGCCTACCATCGCCACCGCAGACCTGAAAAATTTCGCCAAAGTTATCAAAAAATCTGTCAAAAAGCTGCGCACCAAGTCCGGGGCGATGAGCAGCGGACTTTGATAGTTATCACTCATCCGATCTCGCTGCTCTTAGGCTTTTTGACAGCTTTATTGACAAGCTGTCACTAAGCACCCACACTAACTACACTGTTCTACCCCCTATACCGGAGCCCCCCGCAACTAAATAAAGTTATTAACCCCTAAACCGCCACTCCTAGACCCCGCCGCAACTCTTATAAATGTATTAACCCCTAAACCGCCGCTCCCGGATACCGCCGCCACATACATTATACCTTGTAAATCCTATCCTGCCTCCCTATACCGCCGCCACCTTTAATAAAGTTATTAACCCCTATCCTGCGGATCCCGGACCCCGCCGCAACTAAATAAATAGTTTAACCCCTAAACCGCCACTCCCGGACCCCGCCGCCACCTATATTAAACTTATTAACCCCTAATCTGCCCCCCTACACCGTCGCCACCTATAATACATTTATTAACCCCTATCCTGCCCCCCCTACACCGCCGCCACTGTAATAAAATTATTAACCCTTAAACCTAAGTCTTACACTAACCCTAACACCCCCCTAACTTAAATATTAATTAAATACATCTAAATAATATTTCTCTTATTAACTAAATTAATCTTATTTAAAACTAAATACTTACCTTTAAAATAAACCCTAATATAGCTACAATATAAATAATAATTATATTGTAGCTATCAAAGGCCTAGATTTGGAGTTTGGCATTAGCCGTGAAAACCAGCGTTAGAGGCTCCTAACGTTGGTTTTAGGCTACCGCCGGTATTTGGAGTCACTCAAAATAGGGTCTAACGCTCACTTTTCAGCCGGGACTTTTCCATACCGCAGATTCCCTTATGTCAATTGCGTATCCTATCTTTTCAATGGGATTTTTTTTAACTCCTGTATTTAGAGTCGTTTCTGAAGTGAGCGTTAGACATCTAACGACAAAACTCCAGCCGCAGAAAAAAAGTAAGTAGTTAAGAGCTTTCTGGCTAACGCCGGTTTATAAAGCTCTTAACTACTGTGCTCTAAAGTACACTAACACCCATAAACTACCTATGTACCCCTAAACCGAGGTCCCCCCACATCGCCGACACTCGAATAATTTTTTTTAACCCCTAATCTGCCGACCGCCACCTACGTTATCCTTATGTACCCCTAATCTGCTGCCCCTAACACCGCCGACCCCTGTATTATATTTATTAACCCCTAATCTGCCCTTCTCAACGTCGCCTCCACCTGCCTACACTTATTAACCCCTAATCTGCCGACCGGACCTGAGCGCTACTATAATAAAGTTATTAACCCCTAATCCGCCTCACTAACCCTATAATAAATAGTATTAACCCCTAATCTGCCCTCCCTAACATCGCCGACACCTAACTTCAATTATTAACCCCTAATCTGCCGACCGGAGCTCACCGCTATTCTAATAAATGGATTAACCCCTAAAGCTAAGTCTAACCCTAACACTAACACCCCCCTAAATTAAATATAATTTTAATCTAACGAAATTAATTAACTCTTATTAAATAAATTATTCCTAATTAAAGCTAAATACTTACCTGTAAAATAAATCCTAATATAGCTACAATATAAATTATAATTATATTATAGCTATTTTAGGATTAATATTTATTTTACAGGTAACTTTGTATTTATTTTAACCAGGTACAATAGCTAAAATAGTTAAAATAATTACAAATTTACCTGTAAAAGAAATCCTAACCTAAGTTACAATTAAACCTAACACTATACTATCAATAAATTAATTAAATAAACTACCTACAATTACCTACAATTAACCTAACACTACACTATCAATAAATTAATTAAATATAATTCCTACAAATAAATACAATTAAATAAACTTACTAAAGTACAAAAAATAAAAAAGAACTAAGTTACAAAAAATAAAAAAATATTTTCAAACATAAGAAAAATATTACAACAATTTTAAACTAATTACACCTACTCTAAGCCCCCTAATAAAATAACAAAGCCCCCCAAAATAAAAAAAATGCCCTACCCTATTCTAAATAACTAAAGTTCAAAGCTCTTTTACCTTACCAGCCCTGAACAGGGCCCTTTGCGGGGCATGCCCCAAGAATTTCAGCTCTTTTGCCTGTAAAAAAAAACATACAATACCCAAGCCCCCCAACATTACAACCCACCACCCACATACCCCTAATCTAACCCAAACCCCCCTTAAATAAACCTAACACTAAGCCCCTGAAGATCTTCCTACCTTATCTTCACCATACCAGGTTCACCGATCCGTCCTGAAGAGCTCCTCCGATGTCGTCGGCGTCCCTCGAATTCCGATTGGCTGATAGGATTCTATCAGACAATCGGAATTAAGGTAGGAATATTCTGATTGGCTGATGGAATCAGCCAATTAGAATCAAGTTCAATCCGATTGGCTGATCCAATCAGCCAATCAGATTGAGCTCACATTCTATTGGCTGATCGGAACATTCTATTGGCTGATCGGAACAGCCAATAGATTGCAAGCTCAATCTGATTGGCTGAAGACTTCATCCGGATCATGGACCTCTTCAGCCCCCCGCTCGGGCTTGGATCAGGACATCGGAGGAGCTCTTCAGGACAGATCGGTGAACCTGGTATGGTGAAGATAAGATGGTAGGAAGATCTTCAGGGGCTTAGTGTTAGGTTTATTTAAGGGGGGTTTGGGTTAGATTAGGGGTATGTGGGTGGTGTGTTGTAATGTTGGGGGGCTTGGGTATTGTATGTTTTTTTTTACAGGCAAAAGAGCTGAACTTCTTGGGGCATGCCCCGCAAAGGGCCCTGTTCAGGGCTGGTAAGGTAAAAGAGCTTTGAACTTTAGTTATTTAGAATAGGGTAGGGCATTTTTTTATTTTGGGGGGCTTTGTTATTTTATTAGGGGGCTTAGAGTAGGTGTAATTAGTTTAAAATTGTTGTAATATTTTTCTTATGTTTGTAAATATTTTTTTAGTTTTTGTAACTTATTTATTTTTTATTTTTTGTACTTTAGCAAGTTTATTTAATTGTATTTATTTGTAGGAATTGTATTTAATTAATTTATTGATAGTGTAGTGTTAGGTTAATTGTAGGTAGTTTATTTAATTAATTTATTGATAGTATAGTGTTAATTGTAACTTAGGTTAGGATTTCTTTTACAGGTAAATTTGTAATTATTTTAACTATTTTAGCTATTGTACCTGGTTAAAATAAATACAAAGTTACCTGTGAAATAAATATTAATCCTAAAATAGCTATAATATAATTATAATTTATATTGTAGCTATATTAGGATTTATTTTCCAGGTAAGTATTTAGCTTTAATTAGGAATAATTTATTTAATAAGAGTTAATTAATTTCGTTAGATTAAAATTATATTTAATTTAGGGGGGTGTTAGTGTTAGGGTTAGACTTAGCTTTAGGGGTTAATCCATTTATTAGAATAGCGGTGAGCTCCGGTCGGCAGATTAGGGGTTAATAATTGAAGTTAGGTGTCGGCGATGTTAGGGAGGGCAGATTAGGGGTTAATACTATTTATTATAGGGTTAGTGAGGCGGATTAGGGGTTAATAACTTTATTATAGTAGCGCTCAGGTCCGGTCGGCAGATTAGGGGTTAATAAGTGTAGGCAGGTGGAGGCGACGTTGTGGGGGGCATATTAGGGGTTAATAAATATAATATAGGGGTCGGCGATGTTAGGGCAGCAGATTAGGGGTACATAGGGATAATGTAAGTAGCGGCGGTTTACGGAGCGGCAGATTAAGGGTTAATAATAATATGCAGGGGTCGGTGATAGCGGGGGCGGCAGATTAGGGGTTAATAAGTGTAAGGTTAGGGGTGTTTAGACTCGGGGTACATGTTAGAGTGTTAGGTGCAGACGTAGGAAGTGTTACCTCATAGCAAACAATGGGGCTGCGTTAGGAGCTGAACGCAGCTTTTTTGCAGGTGTTAGGTTTTTTTTCAGCTCAAACAGCCCCATTGTTTCCTATGGGAGAATCGTGCACGAGCACGTTTTTGAGGCTGGCCGCGTCCGTAAGAAACTCTGGTATCGAGAGTTGAAGCTGCGTTAAAAATGCTCTACGCTCCTTTTTTGGAGCCTAACGCAGCCTTTATGTGGACTCTCAATACCAGAGTTATTTTTATGGTGCGGCCAGAAAAAAGCCAGCGTTAGTTTTTTGGGTCGTTACCGACAAAACTCCAAATCTAGCCGTTAGGATTTATTTTTATTTTACAGGCAACTTTCAATTTATTTTAACAAGGTACAATAGCTATTAAATAGTTATTAACTATTTAATAGCTACCTAGTTAAAATAAAGAGAAATTAACCTGTAAAATAAAAACTAGCCTAAGTTACAATTACAACTAGCACTACACTATACTTTAATAAATTAATCCTATTTAAAACTAAATACTTACCTGTAAAATAAACCCTAAGATAGCTACAATGTAATTAATAATTACATTGTAGCTATTTTAGGATTTATAATTATTTTACAGGTAACTTTGTATTTATTTTAGCTAGTTAGAATAGTTATTAAATAGTTATTAACTATTTAATAACTAGCTAGCTAAAAGAAATACAAAATTACCTGTAAAATAAATCCTTACCTAAGTTACAATTTAACCTAACACTACACTATCATTAAATTAGTTAAATAAATTAGCTACAAATAACTACAATTAAATTCAATTAAATAAACTAACTAAAGTACAAAAAATAAAAAAGCTAAGTTACAAAAAATAAAAAAATAAGTTACAAACATTTAAAAAATATTACAACAATTTTAAGCTACTTACACCTAATCTAAGAACCCTAATAAAATAACAAAGCCCCCAAAATAAAAAAAATCCCTACCCTATTCTACATTAAAAAGTTACCAGCTCTATTACCTTACCACCCCTTAAAAGGGCCTTTTGCATGGCATGCCCCAAAGAATTCAGCTCTTTTGCCTCTAAAAAAAAAATACAACCCCCCAACATTAAAACCCACCACCCACATACCCCTAATCTAACCCAAACCCCCCTTAAATAAACCTAACACTACCCCCCTGAAGATCATCCTACCTTGAGCCGTCTTCAGCCAGCCGACCACCGATGGAACTGAAGAGGAGATCCGGAGCGGCAGAAGTCACCATCCAAAGGGGCGCTGAAGAAGTCTCCCATCCAATTGAAGTCAACATCCAGGCGGCACTGAAGAGGTCTTCCATCCGATTGAAGTCTTCATCCAAGCGGCGTCTTCAATCTTCATCCATCTGGACCAGAGCGGAGCCATCTTCAGACGGGCCGACGCAGAGCCATCCTCTTCTTCCCGATGACTAATGACGAATGAAGGTTCCTTTAAGGGACGTCATCCAAGATGGTGTCCTTTCAATTCCGATTGGCTGATAGGATTCTATCAGCCAATCGGAATTAAGGTAGGAAAAATCTGATTGGCTGATTGAATCAGCCAATCAGATTGAAGTTCAATCCGATTGGCTGATCCAATCAGCCAATCAGATTGAGCTTGCATTCTATTGGCTGTTCCGATCAGCCAATAGAATGGGAGCTCAATCTGATTGGCTGATTTGATCAGCAAATCGGATTGAACTTCAATCTTATTGGCTGATTCAATCAGCCAATCAGATTTTTCCTACCTTAATTCCGATTGGCTGATAGAATCCTATCAGCCAATCGGAATTGAAGGGACGCTATCTTGGATGACGTCCCTTAAAGGAACCTTCATTCGTCGTTAGTCATCGGGAAGAAGAGGATGGCTCTGCGTCGGCTCGTCTGAAGATGGCTCTGCTCCAGTCCGGATGGATGAAGATTGAAGACGCCGCTTGGATGAAGACTTCAGTCGAATGGAAGACCTCTTCAGCGCCGCCTGGATGTTTACTTCAATCGGATGGAAGACTTCTTCAGGGCCCCTTGGATGATGACTTCTGCCGCTCCGGATCTCCTCTTCGGTTCCATCGGTGGTCGGCTGGCTGAAGACGGCTTAAGGTAGGATAATCTTCAGGGGGGTAGTGTTAGGTTTATTTAAGGGGGTTTGGGTTAGATTAGGGGTATGTGGGTGGTGGGTTTTAATGTTGGGGGGGTTGTATTTTTTTTGTTACAGGCAAAATAGCTGAATTCTTTGGGGCATGCCCCGCAAAAGGCCCTTTTAAGGGCTGGTAAGGAAATAGAGCTGGTAACTTTTTAATGTAGAATAGGGTAGGGAATTTTTTTATTTTGGGGGGCTTTGTTATTTTATTAGGGGGCTTAGATTAGGTTTAAGTATCTTAAAATTGTTGTAATATTTTTGAAATGTTTGTAATTTTATTTTTTTATTTTTTGTACTTTAGCTAGGTTATTTAATTGAATTTAATTGTAGTTATTTGTAGCTAATTTATTTAACTAATTTAATGATAGTGAAGTGTTAGGCTTAATTGTAACTTAGGTTAGGATTTATTTTACAGGTAATTTTGTATTTCTTTTAGCTAGGTAGTTATTAAATAGTTAATAACTATTTAATAACTTCTAACTAGATAAAATAAATACAAAGTTACCTGTAAAATAAATATAAATCCCTAAAATAGCTACAATGTAATTATTAATTACATTGTAGCTATCTTAGGGTTTATTTTACAGGTAAGTATTTAGTTTTAAATAGGATTAATATATTTAAGTATAGTGTAGTGTTAGGTGTAATTGTAACTTAGGTTAGTTTTTATTTTACAGGTTAATTTATCTTTATTTTAACTAGGTAGCTATTAAATAGTTAATAACTATTTAATAGCTATTGTACCTAGTTAAAATAAATTGAAAGTTGTAGCTATATTAGGGTTTATTTTAAAGGTAAGTATTTAGTTTTAAGAGAAATATTATTTAGATTTTATTAATTAATATTTAAGTTAGGGGGGCATTAGGGTTAGTGTTAGACTTAGGTTTAGGGGTTAATAAATGTATTATAGGTGGCGACGGTGTAGGGGGGGGCAGATTAGGGGTTAATAAGTTTAATATAGGTGGCGGCGGGGTCCGCGAGCGGCGGTTTAGGGGTAAAACTATTTATTTAGTTGCGGCAGGGTGCGGGATCGGCAGGATAGGGGTTAATAACTTTATTATAGGTGACGACGGTATAGGGGGGAAGGATAGGGGTTACTAAGTATAATGTAGGTGGAGCGGGGTCTGGGAGTGGCGGTTTATTGGATAATACATATATTATAGTTGCGGGGGGGACCGGGAGTGGCGGTTTAGGGGTTAACATATTTATTATAGTGGCGGTGGGCTCTGGGAGCGGCGGTTTAGGGGTTAATCAGTTTATTAGAGTGGCGGTGGGCTCCGGGAGCGGCGGTTTAGGGGGTAATACATTTATTTAGTTGCAGCGGTGTAGGAGGGGGGCAGATTAGGGGTGTTTAGACTCGGGGTACGTTAGGGTGTTAGGTGTAGACAGCTCCCATAGGAATCAATGGGATATCGGGCAGCAGCGAACATGAACTTTCACTATGGTCAGACTCCCATTGGTTCCTATGGGATTCGCCACCTCCAGGGCGGTGGTTTGAAAACCAGGTACGCTGGGCCGGAAAAGTGCCGAGCGAACCTGCTAGTTTTTTGATAACTAGCAAAAGTAGTCAGATAGTGCCAAACTTGTGTGCGGAACATCTGGAGTAACGTAAGAATCGATCTGTGTCGGACTGAGTCCGGCAGAGTGAAGCTTACGTCACTAGATTCTACTTTTGCCGGTGTCTAGGGCTTGATTACTAAGGCGAATCAGCCTCGCCACAAATACGCTGCGGAATTCCAGCGTATTTGAGGTTGACGGCTTGATAACTAGGGGCCATTGTCTCTGTAAGTAACATCATAATTATTTTCAGATCTTGAGAATTTCTTTCAGAAGAATGCTACAGGATGCATTTGTCCAGATTTAGAATTTCTCTGAGAGAGCCCCTGCAGCCATATCTGAAGCATTTACCTCCAAAATGTACTGAAGGGAAGGATCCAGATGTTGCAGAATTGGGGCTGTACTGGAAAGCCGCTTAAGTTTCTGAAAGGCATCCATAGCTTCCTTGGGCCATGTCTTACAGGAGGTGGATTTCCTGGTAAGGGCCACAATTGCTGCGGTGATGGAAGAGAAACCCCAGATGAAACGTCTGAAGTAGTTCACAAAACCCAGGAAGCATTGAATACCTTTTAGGGAGGTAGGTTGTAGCCATTGCTGGATTGCGGCTAATTTCGAGGGATCCATAGCAAATCTATAGGATGAGATGATATAACCCAGAAAGGGTACCGATGATTGGTGAAAAAGACATTTTTCCAACTTGGCATAGAAGCAATTCTCCCGTAGTCTTTGTAGTACCAATTTGACATGCTGTTGATGCTCACTCAGGTTCTTAGAGTATATAAGTATGTCGTCTAAATAAATGATTATGGACTTATTTATAATGTCCCAAAATACTTTGTTAATAAAACCCTGAAACACAGCTAGAGCATTACTGAGTCCAAAGGGCATTACTTGTTATTCAAAATGTCCTAGGCGAGTGTTTAAAGCAGTTTTCAACTCATTCCACTTCCTTTATGTGTATTAGATTATAAGCCCCACATAAGTCTAAATTGATATATATCATGGCATCTCTAGATTATCAAAAAGCTCAAGGGTGAGGGGAAGAGTCCTTAACAGTGATTTGATTCAATTCCCGGTAGTCTATACAAGGTCTGAGACCCCCATCCTTCTTCTCAATAAAGAAGAACCCAGCCCCAGCAGGGGAAGAGGATGGATGGATAAACCCTCACTCAAGATTTTCAGAAATGCACTCCTCCAAAGCTTTAGATTCAGAGGGAGAAATAGGATAGGTCTTTCCCTTAGGAAAAGGTGCTCCAGAAAGCAGGTTGATAGCACAGTCCCATTTGCGATGTGGAGGAAGGATTTCTGCATTCTGTTTGGAAAATACATCTTGGAAATCCGAGTACATATCTTGAAGTGCCAAGGGGGAAATAGAGGCAAGCTGTGTAGTGTGGTTCTTTTTTATAGGACTTGACAGACACTAGTTAAAACAAGCAGTACCCCATAAAGATAACTCTTTTTTAGACCAGGAAAAGACAGGGTCATGTTTTTTAAGTCAGGGGAGACCCAAGATGACTGGAACATGTGGTGATGAAACCAAATCAAATATTAGAGTTTCTTTGTGGAGTACTCCCACTGTGGTGATAAGGGGTTTGGTCGGCAGAGTAATCACACCTGATCCTAGCGGCTGACCAGAAATAGTTGAAACGTAAGAGGGTGGAGATTTCTCTTGAACTGGTAGGTCTTGAACAGTAGCAAAGGTATTATCCATAACGATTCCTGCTGCCCCAGAATCAATTAAACCAACAGTCTGTACTTTGGTGGTGGAATAATGAAGAGTTATTGGTAGTAGTATTCTAGACTTGTTGGAGAGTATTTTGGACTTGTGACTTAATTCTGCCCCTCCAAACAGAAATAAGCCCTGGCTCTTTACTGGTCTGGTAGGATAGTCTTTGAGTAGATTACCTTTTTGGCTACAATATAGGCAGAGGTCTAGGTTACATCTGTGTGCCCTCTCAGCCTCAGAAAGATGGATGCAACTGATTTCTATAGGTTCCTCAGGAGGAGGAAAATATACTGCTGCAGGTGGAGAAATGAAGCGAGCAGCCAAGCAAATCATAGGTTTACAGGTTCTTTGGCTGCAGTCCTTTTCCATTTGTTGTGAGTCTAATTTAATGCAGAGTGAGATAAACTCATTGTGGGAGTCGGGTATGTCTCTTTATACCAGTTCATCCTTATGTTCACAAAGGCCTCGTCTGAATGCAGCCTTCATAGCCCCGGTGTTGCAGTCTGTTTCGGCAGCTAGTGTATGGAACTCTATAGCGTATAGGGCCACCGACTCTGAACCCTGTTGCAATTCCAGGAGTGAGTGCTCAGCCATAGCTACTCTACCAGGCTTGTCAAAGACAACTTATATAGCAGAGATGAATGATTCAGAGTTCTGTAGCACTGGGTCATTCTTTTCCAGGAAAGAAGAGACCCAGGAAAGAGCCTTACCCTTTAATAATAATATAATAAAGGTGACTTTTGCATCTGAGGTGGAGAAGGACTGTGAATTGTTCTTGAAGTGCAGGCAACATTGATTGAGAAATCCCCTACAATCATCCGGAGTACCATCAAATTTTTCAGGGACTGGTAGTTTAGGACCTGGAGCATGGACAATGAAAGTAGTAATTGGTTGGGAAGCAGCTGGTGCAGATTGACTAGCTTGGCAGATAGCTTTAAGCATAGAAGTGAGGTGATCCAATTTCAAATCCATACCCTTTAACTGTGCAGCGTGAACTCCAAGCAACTGTCCCTGATGAGCCACTTCCTTAGTCACTTCTTCAGGGCCTGTGTATACTGTCACAGGTAGTATATTGTCTTTCCAGGAAGGGACCCTAAGGTTGGGAAGTTACTATAAAAATAAAAGTTCCCAGCACAGAGGATAAAACCCAGGAAGTGACCAAAATAGTAGTGGTAGCAAGCAGAAGCAGAGTTGATATCCAGGCAAGAGGTCAGCAACGAGCAGACAAAAGACAGTAAATAATCTGTAGGCAAAGAGTAACAAAGTCCAGGCAAAAGGTCAAAACACTTCCAGGCAAAGGCAGACAGAATCGTGGTCCAAAGTAGATGTAAAAAACATGCAAAGTCAGCAACAAGTTCAGTCAAGTAAGTCTCTCACAATAATTAAAACCAGGAAAAGATCCTATACACAGGCACACACAGGAAGCAGGAAGCTGCTTATATAGGCTGTTGATTGAGTAACTACCTGCAGCTGACATGCAGGTGGAGCCAGAGGGCCAGTCAGAGCAGATAGTAAAATAACCAGTTCTAATTCAAAAACCTGAATCCTCCAGTGGCTCAGGCAAAAGGCAACTAGCCAGAGACCAGAGGTCCCAGGATCAACTCCAGGCACAGGACATACATACTGTGCAATGCTAACATCATGCTAATAGCCCACATTTCTCTTCACGTCCACACACACCTGCTCAAGAAATTGTTGGTAGTTAATAGTTCTCTTTGGAAGCTCAACTCAGAGAAGGGCAGGAGAGGCAGCAGCAGGAAGAAGTGTAACCGAGCTAAGCATCTGATAATAGTATAGTACATAAACCCCAAAACTAAACCTTCAAGGAAGGAGGACAAATGTGTTTAAAGCCCCTTGGACACAGCAGTAAGCAGTTCCCTGAAGATTAGGCATTAATGGATGATAACCCCCAAAGAGCAGGGAGACCAGGAGTGGCATCAGCAAGCAGCAGAAATACAGAACTGCTGTATGTAGGTAGGCCTAACAGTACATAAAACTTTAGAAAAAAAACCTCCAGACAGGGGAGAAGGAGGGCAACAGGTGCCTAGAGCCCCTTGGACACCGCAACCAGTAGTTCCCTGAGGGTTTAGCATTGATGGATGTTGATGACCACCACAAAGCAGGAAGAGCAGGAGCAGGAGTGGAAACAGCAGGCAGTAGAGTTACTTAAATTGGTAGGTAGGCCTGACTAAAGCTTAAGAAAAAACTTCAGGCAGGAGTGGGGGAGGGAAGGACCTGAAAAGAGTCCCTTGGACACAGCAGACAGCAGTTCTCTGAGAATTAGGCATTGGCGGATAGTGACCACCACAGAGCAAGAAGAGCAGGAGTGGAATCATTTCAAAATTAATGTTTGTCAAAGCTAAGGGTGTGGTTTTCTAGAATGTTAAATCTGAGAAATGCCATTTTCTTTATGAGCTGAGGTGACATTTGTGAACACCAAGGGTTCAGTATATTACCAGTTAATGAAAACACTCACTCACTTTGCACAGTGGTTGTGGGACAAGAGAGAAGCTCCTAATACACTGTAGCCAGTGCATCCCAGACAATTCTCTTGTCACCCAATTGCTCAGCGGGTCTGCTGTAGGGGGAAGCAAAGGGTTATAAAGATAACCCTTTACCATGTCTGAGGAACCTGTACTGCTCCTCCAGTTTGAGGAGCTTCAGTGGGTCCCACCAAACAGTCTACTGCCTCTAACCAAAATAGAGCTGCTCCACTCAGCTGTGTTGTGCTGCTGCAGCTCTTGGTAGAAGATTTAAAAAAATCTGCCTCCTGCTCCTGCACTGTCAGGTTATCAGTTTGGAGAGTCATTTCCCCCTTAATTCTAGGATCACACTAGGTGGCCAGCATCAGTTCAGGGCATTTCTCCAGACGGTCCTGCAAGCAACCTTACAGCTGCTCCTTCAGCCTCCTGATAAGTGCTGCAACCTCACTACTTAGTACCCCACCAGAAACCACTTAACAATTGTCCAGGAAGGTATCCATCTTGCTTAATAAAGTCTACAAGGGTATGACTTGACCCAGACTATTAGTGTTTTGGCTCAAATTCTTGGTCATATCCCTAAAAAGACTGCCCCTAACTAACCAATCATGACCCAATCATCTCTGCCTAATGGACTCCTGATGTCATAGCATACATAGCCCTCTGCTGCTCCAAGATATGTTGCAGCATATCCAAGGCCGAGTTCCACCAAGTAGTCCTGTCTTGCTTGGTTCTGCTTGTCTTGTGATGATCTTGACCAGTTCCTGCCTCTATTACACATATCCTGCAAGCTTGGTCCCAGACCTTCCACAAGAAAGTTGCTTAAAATTGCTGCTCTATCTGAATTGTAAAATAAATATTTTGGGTATTCCCCATGTGAATATACAATTGGATAAAAAGTTTTTAGTTTTTTTTATTGATCATAAGGTTGATTTTTATTTCATGCAGATTGACGTTTTTATTTTCTTATCCTTTTTGTATATTTATTCTTCCTTAATCAGACACCAATTAGTAAGTGCATTGAGTGCACAAAAGGCAGAACATTTATGCTTCAAACATGCTCTTTGGGGGGGCAGCAGGGTCTCAGATAGGAATAATGTCACGGTCTACAATCACGTGAGATGCCTGTTACTGAGGAATGCTGCACATGTCATAGGCAAATGAAGCATTTAGACTTCAGTAGGTCCGATGATCTTAACTCCGCCAGATCAGATTGTATTTTCACACTGACTCTAGCACGGGTTGCCCTGGTGGAATTATGGTAAAAAAAGGGCAGTTCCTGCGAGTGTCGAGAAATCTCTTATTAAAACTAATGGGGCGCGATCCGATATAGATCGCAGTTTGCGGCGCAAGCGAGGGAACCCGCGTCGCCCGCAGTTTCAGCTCGCAACTCGAGCTATCCAATATGCGGCGCCGTCACTTGCTAAAGTGGCGCAAGTCTCACAAACCAGCGATGTCCAGAAATCTGCGTAAGTACAGATTTTTGGAGTCGTCAGTGACTTGCGCCACGTTAGAAACTGCCGGCGCCTATAAAACCTGACTAAAGTCTAAATCACCCACACTGTCTAACACGCCTCCTAAACATAGCCCGACACGTCTAACCCTCAATCCGCTATCCCCCCTCACTAGCCTAACAATAAAAAAAGTTATTAACCCCTAAACCGCCGCTCCCGTACCCCGCCGCCAGCTATATTAAATCTATAACCCCCTAAAGTGAGCCCCTAACACCGCCGCCATCTCTATTAAAATTATTAACCCCTAATGTAAGCCCCTTACACCGCCGCCATCTCTATTAAAATTATTAACCCCTAATTTAATCTACCTACCCCGCCGCCAGCTATGTTATCTATATTAACCCTAAGTATATTATAGTTAATATAGTTATTACATTATATATATTAACTATATTAACCCTAATTATATTAGGGTTAATATAGTTAATATAGTTACTATAGTATTTATATTAACTATATTAACTCTATCTAACCCTAACACCCCTAACTAAATTTATATTAAATTAATCTAATTCATATTATAAACTAAAATATTCCTATTTAAATCTAAATACTTACCTATAAAATAAACCCTAAGATAGCTACAATATAATTAATAATTACATTGTAGCTATGTTAGGGTTAATATTTATTTTACAGGTAAATTGTTAATTATTTTAACTAGGTATAATAGCTATTAAATAGTTATTAACTATTTAATATCTACCTAGTTAAAATAATTACCCAATTACCTGTAAAATAAATCCTAACCTAAGTTACAAATACACCTACACTATCAATAAATTAAATAAACTACAAATATCTATCTAAAAATACAATTAAATTAACTAAACTAAATTACAAAAACAAACAAACACTAAATTACAAAAAATAAAAAAAAAGATTACAAGATTTTTAAGCTAATTACACCTATTCTAAGTCCCTTAATAAAATAATAAAGCCCCCAAAATAAAAAAATTCCCTGCCCTATTCTAAATTAAAAAAAGTTCAAAGCTCTTTACCTTACCAGCCCTTAAAAGGGCCTTTTGTGGGGCATGCCCCAAAGAATTCAGCTCTTTTGCATTTAAAAACATATACAATACCCCCCCCATTACAACCCACCACCCACATACCCCTATTCTAAACCCACCTGTTACGGTACCAACAGTGTACCAAGGGTTAATACCAGATGAACAATGTCCTGCATAGGGAATCAGCAATTCACAACCCAGCCAGTTTCAGGTTTAAAACAGAATGTCATTTATTAAAGGCTAGATGCCTAGTATTTATACAGGTTTGACCCCAGATGGGGGGGTTGAAAGACTCTTGTACATTTAGATAAAAAGGGGAAGACGCCCTTTTATGAAACAGTAGAATTACATTACTTAAATACTTTACTTAGGCAGATAACAACTTAAACACATTTGGCTTGTCTTATCACCTAGCGTCTGCTCTCTGAGGGTGATTAAACAATGGCCTGTTTATTACTTAAATGTAATTATAGCACACAATAGCTGAGGCCAGCAACTCTGTCTTTAGAAATTAGTTTCTTAGCTAAACACAATTAACTCCTTCAGTCCTGACAGAAGGGTCTGTCACATATCTCCCCCCTTGTGGAACACTCCGGCAGACCCGGCTTGACCCTTTGGCGGGTCAACCTGGGGATGACCGGACTAGGAGGTGGTAGGCATGTCAGTTTGCCAGGACAATCCATCTGTATTCCCGTTATGAGAGAGAATTCCTGTCCATACAAAGAAGGGTTCAACTTCCTCAGTGCCCAGACTAGGGCTAAACAGTCCTTCAAAATCCCATCAGCTTCTTTACGAGTTTTCTGTACCTGCTCTTTATAGGTATCCACAATCCCTTCATACTGACATAGGGTGCCCTTGAGTTGCTGCACCTCACTATGAGCCAGCGTCAGCTTCTCCTCAAGTGTCGCTAAGTTTGTCTTTAATGTTTCATGTCCCACTCTCAAGCTGGTGTTTTCTGCAGTCTGTCGGTGCAGCTTGTCTAGCAGAGATTCACGTTCTAAACGTGCTTTTTCCTCTGCGCTCCTCTTCTCCTTCATCAGCGCATTGTAACGGGACTTCCACGTATCAATAGCGGATAGAGATTTACTGAGCTCAGCGTCCTGGGGCTTAGCAGCAGGGGGGTCAGTCTCTGCTGCACGGATCTGAGCACGGGTAGTCACAGGGTTAACATCAGCGGGACCCATGGGAGCATAGGCAGAAACAAGGGGAGCCAAGTCATTTCCAAGAAGAACATCAGCAGGTAAGTCCTTCTTGACCCCCACATTCACAGGTCTAGCGCCCACTCCCCAATCCAAATGTACCCTGGCAACAGGTAGGCTGAACACATCGCCCCCTGCTACCCTCACAGCCACAGTGTCTCCAGTGTACTGTTTCTCAGACACCAAGTTCTTTTGAAGCAAGGTCATGGTAGCACCAGTATCCCGTAGACCACTGACCTTCTTCCCATTCACTTTAACCAGTTGCCGGTTATTCCGGTGGGCAGCTTGCACAAGGTCTGCCTCATGTAGGATGCTCCAGCATTCTTGCGCCTCTACGTAGCGGGCCGCAGGCTGAGAGTTACGTGGGATTCCGCCGGCGGGTCTTCTCCAGGACTGTGCTTGGTTCGCTGCATTTAGGGGACACTCTGGTCTTTTGTGCCCTAGTTGCTTACATCCAAAGCACCAAATAGGCTGTGAGTAGCCCCGTGAATTGAACCGGGCTCTCTGAGGGTAGTTCGTGGCCAGAGGCCGTGTGGTATAGCGGTGCGCCGGGGGTTGGTAACTGGCAGCTGCTGGGGTGACTGGGGGTCTGTACTCCACTCTAGCAGGGGGCTTAGTGGTAGAAGTGTCCAGTTTGCGGGCATCCGTATACTCATCTGCCAAGCGAGCCGCTTCATGCAGGGTGGAGGGTTTACGGTCCCGAACCCACTCTCGAACTCCTGCGGGTAACTTGTCGAAGCAATGTTCCAACAGGAATAGCTGCAGCACCTCTTCCCCAGACACGGCTTGGCACCCCGCTATCCATTGAGCTGCTGTGCGGTGCACCTTACATGCCCACTCAAGGTAGGAATCTCCAGTTAATTTAACAGTGTCTCTGAACCGCCTCCGGTATGCCTCCGGTGTAACCGCATACCTGGAGAGCAGAACCTCTTTTACAGTATTATAATCCCCGACTTCCTCATCTGGAATGGCCCGAAAAGCCTCACTGGCCCGGCCGGATAATTTTCCGGATAATATCATGACCCAGTCCTCTGCGGGTACCTTGTGTAGTGCACATTGCCTCTCAAAATCCGCAAGGTACCCATCAATCTCTCCTTCTGTTTCCAGGAAGTTTTTAAAAGCTGCAAAATTTACTTTTCTCTTTTCCACTGGGTTTGCTGCAGCGCCACTTTGGCGAAGTAGGTTGGCCTCCACAGCTGCTATGACCCGGTCGATAATTTCCGCAGATGGGTTGGGGCCATAATGTGCCAGTCTTATTTTAACCGCCCGATCAAAGCTTGCTTCTGCGGGGGTTCTGTCTGCTATGCTGGGCCCATTGGTTCCTTCTGTCCCTGGTACTCTTTCCATCTTAGTCAGTATTGTAATAATCCCCCTCTTCCTGAGGTTACTGGCTTGTGTAGTTGCTCTTCTGGGCGATAAGGTTCATTCCGTCGCTTGCCACCAATGTTACGGTACCAACAGTGTACCAAGGGTTAATACCAGATGAACAATGTCCTGCATAGGGAATCAGCAATTCACAACCCAGCCAGTTTCAGGTTTAAAACAGAATGTCATTTATTAAAGGCTAGATGCCTAGTATTTATACAGGTTTGACCCCAGATGGGGGGGTTGAAAGACTCTTGTACATTTAGATAAAAAGGGGAAGACGCCCTTTTATGAAACAGTAGAATTACATTACTTAAATACTTTACTTAGGCAGATAACAACTTAAACACATTTGGCTTGTCTTATCACCTAGCGTCTGCTCTCTGAGGGTGATTAAACAATGGCCTGTTTATTACTTAAATGTAATTATAGCACACAATAGCTGAGGCCAGCAACTCTGTCTTTAGAAATTAGTTTCTTAGCTAAACACAATTAACTCCTTCAGTCCTGACAGAAGGGTCTGTCACACCACCCAAACCCCCCTTAAAAAAGCCTAACACTACCCCCCTTAAGATCTCCCTACCTTGTCTTCACCACACCGGGCTGAACTCCTCATCCAATCCGGGCGATGTCTTGCTCCAAGCGGCAAAGAAGAATTCTTCCTCCGGCGATGTCTTCCTCCAAGCGGCAAAGAAGAATTCTTCCTCCCGGCGACGTCTTCCTCCAAGCGGCAGCAAAGTCTTCTTCCTTCCGGCAGCATCTTCCATGAAGTGGCATCTTCAATCTTCTTTCTTCGCTCCGCCACCGCGGAGCATCCATCCTGGCCGACGACTGAACGACGAATGAGGTACCTTTAAATGACGTCATCCAAGATGGCGTCCGTCGAATTCCGATTGGCGGATAGGATTCTATCAGCCAATCGGAATTAAGTTAGAAAAATCTGATTGGCTGATTGAATCAGCCAATCAGATTCAAGTTCAATCCGATTGGCTGAACCAATCAGCTAATCGGATTGAACTTGAATCTGATTGGCTGATTCAATCAGCCAATCAGATTTCTCTAACTTAATTCCGATTGGCTGATAGAATCCTATCAGCCAATCGGAATTCGGCGGACGCCATCTTGGATGACGTCATTTAAAGGTACCTCATTCGTCGTACAGTCGTCGGCCGGGATGGATGCTCTGCGGTGGCGGAGCGAAGAAAGAAGATTGAAGATGCCGCTTCATGGAAGATGCTGCCGGAAGGAAGAAGTCTTTGCTGCCGCTTGGAGGAAGATGTCGCCGGGAGGAAGAATTCTACTTTGCCGCTTGGAGGAAGACATCGCCGGAGGAAGAATTCTTCTTTGCCGCTTGGAGCAAGACATCGCCCGGATCGGATGAGGAGTTTTCAGCCCGGTGTGGTGAAGACAAGGTAGGGAGATCTTCAGGGGGGTAGTGTTAGGATTTTTTAAGGGGGGTTTGGGTGGGTTTAGAATAGGGGTATGTGGGTGGTGGGTTGTAATGGGGGGGGGGTATTGTATATGTTTTTAAATGCAAAAGAGCTGAATTCTTTGGGGCATGCCCCACAAAAGGCCCTTTTAAGGGCTGGTAAGGTAAAGAGCTTTGAACTTTTTTTAATTTAGAATAGGGCAGGGAATTTTTTTTTATTTTGGGGGGCTTTATTATTTTATTAGGGGGCTTAGAATAGGTGTAATTAGCTTAAAAATCTTGTAATCTTTTTTTTATTTTTTGTAATTTAGTGTTTGTTTTTTTGTAATTTAGTTTAGTTAATTTAATTGTATTTTTAGATAGACATTTGTAGTTTATTTAATTTATTGATAGTGTAGGTGTATTTGTAACTTAGGTTAGGATTTATTTTACAGGTAATTGGGTAATTATTTTAACTAGGTAGGTATTAAATAGTTAATAACTATTTAATAGCTATTATACCTAGTTAAAATAATTAACAATTTACCTGTAAAATAAATATTAACCCTAACATAGCTACAATGTAATTATTAATTATATTGAAGCTATCTTAGGGTTTATTTTATAGGTAAGTATTTAGATTTAAATAGGAATATTTTAGTTTATAATATGAATTAGATTAATTTAATATAAATTTAGTTAGGGGTGTTAGGGTTAGATAGAGTTAATATAGTTAATATAAATACTATAGTAACTATATTAACTATATTAACCCTAATATAATTAGGGTTAATATAGTTAATATATATAATGTAATAACTATATTAACTATAATATACTTAGCTTTAATATAGATAATATAGCTGGCGGCGGGGTAGGTAGATTAAATTAGGGGTTAATAATTTTAATAGAGATGGCGGCGGTGTAAGGGGCTTACATTAGGGGTTAATAATATTAATATAGCTGGCGGCGGTATAGGGGGATTAGATTAGGGGTTAATAATTTTTATATAGGTGGCGGCGGTGTAAGGGGTCAGATTAGGGGATAGATAAGGTAGATGGCGGCGGTTTTAGGGGCTCACAGTAGGGGGTTAGTTTATGTAGATGGCGGCGGGGTCCGGGAGCGGCGGTTTAGGGGTTAATAACTTTATTAGGGATTTCGGGGGGGGGGGTCGCGGTTGACAGGTAGATAGACATTGCGCATGCGTTAGGTGTTAGGTTTTATTTAGCAGATCGCGGTTGACAGGTAGAAAGACATTGCGCAAGCGTTAGGTGTTAGGTTTATTTTCTAGCTAGTTTAGGGAGTTACGGGGCTCCAATAGTCAGCGTAAAGCTTCTTACGGCTGCTTTTTGTGACGAGGTGAAAATGGAGTAAGATTTCTCCATTTTCGCCACGTAAGTCCTTACGCTGCATATTGGATACCAAACTGCGCTGGTTTGGTATACCTGCCTATGGCCCAAAAAACTACGGGCGACAGCAGAAATATACGGGCGTAACTTCTAGGTTACGCCGTATATGTGATACCAAACCAGCGCAAATATTGGCGTCGCCGGCTTTTGCGGGCGACGATTTTTATCGGATCGACCCCATGGTGCTTGCTGGAAAGGAGCACTTCACACCCTGGAGTGAAGATAGCAGTGAGCAGGGGGCACTTTGAGAATTAAATCCTGCAGCCGATATAAACCAAATTACGCTGCTTGCTGTGTAAAGCATCTAACAATCGCCTATATTTTCTTATTCAGGTTTTTTTATTTAATAAAATACGATTTTTGGTAAAGAATATTGTTGAGATTTTTGATCAACCTTAACAATACATTTTTTTTTGCTGTGTATTTTTGTTTGAATCGTTCAAATATTTGTTTTATAAAATATTTAAAAGACACATTTTACTGTGCACCTTTGTAATGTCTGCATCTCCTCCCCATACAAAAATGCAGTATACACCCCTTAGCGAGATACCCTGTTTTCAGGGTAAAAAGTGGCTTTAGATAATTCCACCAGGGAAATAGAACTACTGGCGACATTCTTATAGACTCTCACCAGCCCGCCACATTCTTATAGACTCTCACCAGCCCGCCACATTCTTATAGACTCTCATCAGCCTGCCACATTCTTATAGACTCTCATCAGCCCGCTACATTCTTATAGACTCTCATCAGCCCGCAACATTCTTATAGACTCTCACCAGCCCGCCACATTCTTATAGACTCTCACCAGCCCCCCACATTCTTATAGACTCTCATCAGCCTGCCACATTCTTATAGACTCTCATCAGACCGCTACATTCTTATAGACTCTCACCAGCCCGCAACATTCTTATAGACTCTCACCAGCCCGCCACATTCTTATAGACTCTCATCAGCCTGCCACATTCTTATAGACTCTCACCAGCCCGCCACATTCTTATAGACTCTCACCAGCCCGCCACATTCTTATAGACTCTCATCAGCCTGCCACATTCTTATAGACTCTCACCAGCCCGCCACATTCTTATAGACTCTCATCAGCCTGCCACATTCTTATAGACTCTCACCAGCCCGCCACATTCTTATAGACTCTCATCAGCCCGCCACATTCTTATAGACTCTCATCAGCCCGCCACATTCTTATAGACTCTCTCCAGCTCACAACATTCTTATAGACTCTCACCAGCCCGCCACATTCTTATAGACTCTCACCAGCCTGCCACATTCTTATAGACTCTCACCAGCCCAGAGACATTTTAAGTCATTGGGCCCCTACTTCTGCTCAGAATGGGTCACCAGAATCAGTTTTAATCTTCTCTAAAAGTGATTTTGTCCCATAGTACATGTACAATTAAGTTATTTGTTCTCCTTTAGTGAATGAGATATAAAAGGTTAAACTATAAATGTTTTATTTAGAGGAAATCAAATGGCAAAATACTATATTTTTATTACTCAAAAAAGCCAAAAATGTTGGCTTAATCAACTTAATTAATGAACATTTTAAAATCAAGTGTAGTTGTGCCATTTACTCTCACATACATATGCAGTAATACACATGAATGTACCACCTGTATAAACTCACACACATATGCAGTAACACACATGCATGTACCACCAGTATATACTCACACACATATGCAGTAATACACATGCATGTACCACCTGTATAAACTCACACACATATGCAGTAACACACATGCATGTACCACCAGTATATACTCACACACATATGCAGTAACAAACATGCATGTACCACCAGTATATACTCACACACATATGCAGTAACACACATGCATGTACCACCAGTATATACTCACACACATATGCAGTAACACACATGCATGTACTTATATACTCACACACATATGCAGTAACACACATGCATGTACCACCAGTATATACTCACACACATATGCAGTAGCACACATGCATGTACTTATATACTCACACACATATGCAGTAACACACATGCATGTACTTATATACTCACACACATATGCAGTAACACACATGCATGTACCACCAGTATAAACTCACACACATATGCAGTAACACACATGCATGTACCGCCTGTATACTCACACACATATGCAGTAACACACATGCATGTACCACCTGTTATACTCACACACATATGCAGTAATACACATGAATGTACCACCTGTTATACTCACACACATATGCAGTAATACACATGAATGTACCACCTGTTATACTCACACACATATGCAGTAACACACATGCATGTACCACCTGTTATACTCACACACATATGCAGTAATACACATGAATGTACCACCTGTTATACTCACACACATATGCAGTAATACACATGAATGTACCACCTGTTATACTCACACACATATGCAGAAACACACATGCATGTACCACCTGTATATACTCACACACATATGCAGTAACACACATGCATGTACCGCCTGTATATACTCACACACATATTCAGTAATACACATGCATGTACAACCTGTATATACTCACACACATATGCAGTAACACACATGCATGTACCACCTGTATATACTCACACACATATGCAGAAACACACATGAATGTACCACCTGTATATACTCACACACATATGAAGTAATACACATGTACATACCACCTGCATATATTGATACACATATGCAGTAACACACATGCATGTACCACCTGCATATATACTCACACACATATGCAGTAATACACATGAATGTACCACCTGTAGATATACTCACACACATATGCAGTAATACACATGAATGTACCACCTGTATATATACTCACACACATATGCAGTAATACACATGAATGTACCACCTGTATATATACTCACACACATATACAGTAACACACATGCATGTACCACCTGCATATATACTCACACACATATGCAGTAATACACATGCATGTACCACCAGTATATACTCACACAAATATGCAGTAATACACGTGAATGTACCACCAGTATATACTTACACACATATGCAGTAATACACATGCATGTACCACCTGTATATACTCACACACATATGCAGTAAAACACATGGATGTACCACCTGTATATACTCACACACATATGCAGTAAAACACATGGATGTACCACCAGTATATACTCACACACATATGCAGTAATACACATGCATGTAACACTTGTATATACTCACACACATATGCAGTAATACACATGCATGTACCACCTGTATATACTCACACACTTATGCAGTAATACACATGCATGTACCACCTGTATATACTCACACACTTATGCAGTAATACACATGCATGTACCACCTGTATATACTCACACACATATGCAGTAAAACACATGGATGTACCACCAGTATATACTCACACACATATGCAGTAATACACATGCATGTAACACTTGTATATACTCACACACATATGCAGTAATACACATGCATGTACCACCTGTATATACTCACACACTTATGCAGTAATACACATGCATGTACCACCTGTATATACTCACACACTTATGCAGTAATACACATGCATTTGCCACCTGTTTATACTCATTCACATATGCAGTAATACACATGCATGTAACACTTGTATATACTCACACACATATGCAGTAATACACATGCATGTACCACCTGTATATACTCACACACATATGCAGTAAAACACATGGATGTACCACCAGTATATACTCACACACATATGCAGTAATACACATGCATGTAACACTTGTATATACTCACACACATATGCAGTAATACACATGAATGTACCACCTGTATATACTCACACAAATATGCAGTAAAACACATGAATGTACCACCTGTATATACTCACACAAATATGCAGTAAAACACATGAATGTACCACCTGTATATACTCACACAAATATGCAGTAAAACACATGAATGTACCACCTGTATATACTCACACAAATATGCAGTAAAACACATGAATGTACCACCTGTATATACTCACACAAATATGCAGTAAAACACATGAATGTACCACCTGTATATACTCACACACATATGTAGTAATACACATGAATGTACCACCTGTATATACTCACACACATATGTAGTAATACACATGCATGTTACACTTGTATATACTCACACACATATGTAGTAATACACATGCATGTTACACTTGTATATACTCACACACATATGTAGTAATACACATGCATGTACCACCTGTATATACTCACACACTTATGCAGTAATACACATGCATGTACCACCTGTATATATACTCACACACATATGCAGTAATACACATGCATGTTACACTTGTATATACTCACACACATATGTAGTAATACACATGCATGTACCACCTGTATATACTCACACACTTATGCAGTAATACACATGCATGTAGCACCTGTATATATACTCACACAAATATGCAGTAATACACATGAATGTACGACCTGTATATACTCACACAAATATGCAGTAATATACATGCATGTACCACCTGTATATACTCACACACATATGCAGTAATACACAAGCATGTACCAGCTGTATATACTCACACACACATGCAGTAATACACATGCATGTACCACCTGTATATACTCACACACATATGCAATAATACACATGCATGTACCACCTGTATATACTCACACACATATGCAGTAATACACATGCATGTACCACCTGTATATACTCACACACAAATGCAGTAATATACATGCATGTAACACTTGTATATACTCACACACATAAGCAGTAATACACATGCATGTACCACCTGTATATACTCATTCACATATGCAGTAACACACTTGCATGTAACACCTGCAAAAATTCACACACATATGCAGTAACACACATGCATGTACCACCTGTATATACTCACACATATGCAGTAATACACATGAACAAACCATGGGCGCAATCAAATATACGACGCAGATTCGGCGCAAGCGTGGGAACCTGCGCCGTCCGTAATTTCACCTTGCACAACGGGGTATTACATATACCCCGCTGGCAGTTCTTAAAGTGCCGTAAGTCGGATAAACTAGCTTTGTCCACAAATTAGCGTGAATACAAATTTCTGGAGTCGCTAGTGACTTACGGCACTTTAGAAACTGCCGGCGCCTAAGAAAAGTACAGAAAATAACAAATCTCCCGTAAAAGTCTAAAATGCCTCCCAAAAATAAGCACAACACGTAAAACCCCTATATCCGCAATCCCCCATCTCATTACTAATATTAAATGTATTAACCCCTAGACCGACAACCCCCCACAATGCAATATGCATATTTAAACTATTAACCCCATATCCGCCATCAAACCCACACCGCAAGTAATAACTAAATTATTAACCCCAAAATCCGCCAACCCCAACATCGCAAACTACCTCTTAAAACGATTAACCCCTAATCTGCTAATAACCCACAACGCAATAAACATATTCAAGTATTAACCCCTAAACTGACATAGCCCACATAGCCTATTAAATGTATTAACCCCTAATCTGCCACCGCCAACGTCGCTGCCACTATAATAAAGTTATTAACCCCTAAACCTAAGTCTAACCCTAACACCCCCTTAAGTTACTTATTATTTAAATGAATCTAAATAAATTTACTATTATTAACTAAATTAATCCTATTTAAAACTAAATACTTACCTATAAATTAAACCCTAAGCTAGCTACAATATAACTAATAGTTACATTGTAGCTATTTTAGGATTTATTTTTATTTTACAGGCAACTTTGTATTTATTTTAACTAGGTACAATAGTTATTAAATAGTTATTAACTATTTAATAGCTACCTAGTTAACATAATTACAAAATTACCTATAAAATATATCCTAACCTAAGTTACAAATACACCTAAGCCTACACTATCATTAAATAAATTAAATTAGTTAACTACAATTACCTAAAATTAAATACAATTAAATAAAATAAACTACAAAAAAAACCCCAGTAAATTACAGAAAATAAAAAATTTTTTACAAGAAGTTTAAACTAATTACACCTAATCTAAGCCCCCTATTAAAAAAAGCCCCCCAAAATAATAAAATTCTCTACCCTATACTAAATTACAATTAGCCCTTAAAAGGGCTTTTTGCGGGGCATTGCCGCAAAGTAATCAGCTCTTTTACCTGTAAAATAAGAAATACAACCCCTCCCCAACATTAAAACCCACCACCCACACACCCAACCTTACTCTTAAAACCCACTCAATCCCCCTTAAAAAAACCTAACACTAACACCTTGATGAAAATCAACCTACCTTGAGACGTCTTCACCCAGCCGGTCCGGCCAGATGTCTTCATCGAATCCGGGCAGAAGAGGTCCTCCAGACGGGCAGAAGTCTTCATCCAAGCGGCATCTTCTATCTTCTTCCATCCGACAAGGAGCGGCTCCATCTTGAAGACATCCGACGTGGAGCATCCTCTTTGTTCGACGTCCAACTGAAGAATGAAGGTTCCTTTAAATGACGTCATCCAAGATGGTTTCCCTTCAATTCCGATTAGCTGATAGAATTCAGCCAATCAGAATTAAGGTAGGAAAAATTCTATTGGCTGATAAAATCAGCCAATAGGATTGACCTTGCATTCTATTGGCTGTTCCAATCAGCCAATAGAATGCGAGGTCAATCTTATTGGCTGATTGCATCAGCCAATAGGATTTTTCCTACCTTAATTCCGATTGGCTGATAGAATTCTATCAGCCAATCGGAATTGAAAAGGACACCATCTTGGATGACGTCATTTAAAGGAACCTTCCTTCTTCAGTTGGACGTCAAAGAAGAGGATGCTCCGCGTCGGATGTCTTCAAGATGGAGCCGCTCCTCGTCGGATGGAAGAAGATAGAAGATGCCGCTTGGATGAAGACTTCTGCCCGTCTGGAGGACCTCTTCTGCCCAGATTCGATGACGACTTCTGGCCGGATCGGATGAAGACTTCTGCCTGGCTGGGTGAAGACGGATCAAAGTAGGGCGATCTTCAAGGGGGTAGTGTTAGGTTTTTTCAAGGGGGGATTGAGTGGGTTTTAGAGTTAGGTTGGGAGTGTGGAGGTGGGTTTTAATGTTGGGGGGTTGTATTTCTTTTTTTACAGGTAAAAGAGCTGATTACTTTGGGGCAATGCCCTGCAAAAAGCAGTAATACACATGAATGTACCACCTGTATATATACTCACACAAATATGCAGTAATACACATGAATGTACCACCTGTATATATACTCACACAAATATGCAGTAATACACATGAATGCACCACCTGTATATACTCACACACATATGCAGTAATACACATGAATGTACCACCTGTATATATACTCACACAAATATGCAGTAATACACATGAATGTACCACCTGTATATATACTCACACAAATATGTAGTAATACACATGAATGTACCACCTGTATATATACTCACACACATATGCAGTAATACACATGAATGTACCACCTGTATATATACTCACACAAATATGCAGTAAAACACATGCATGTACCACCTGTATATACTCACACACATATGCAGTAATACACATGCATGTACCACCTGTATATACTCACACACATATGCAGTAATACACATGCATGTACCACCTGTATATACTCACACACATATGCAGTAATACACATGCTTGTACCACCTGATATACTCACACACATATGCAGTAATACACATGCATGTACCACCTGTATATACTAACACACATATGAAGTAATACACATGCATGTACCACCTGTATATACTCACACACATATGCAGTAATACACAAGCATGTACAACCTGTATATACTAACACACATATGAAGTAATACACATGCATGTACCACCTGTATATACTCACACACATATGCAGTAATACACAAGCATGTACCACCTGTATATACTCACACACATATGCAGTAATAGACATGTACATACCACCTGTATATACTAACACACATATGCAGTAATACACATTCATGTACCACCTGAATATACTCACACACATATGCAGTAATACACATTCATGTACCACCTGTATATACTCACACACATATGCAGTAATACACATGAGTACCACCTGTATATACTCACACGCATATGAAGTAATACACATGCATGTACCACCTGTATATATACTCACACACATATGCAGTAATACACATGAGTACCACCTGTATATATACTCACACACATATGCAGTAACACACATGAATGTACCACCTGTATATATACTCACACACATATGCAGTAATACACATGAGTACCACCTGTATATACTCACACACATATTCAGTAATACACATGAATGTAACACCTGTTTATATACTCACACAAATATGTAGAAATACACATGCATGTACCACCTGTATATACTCACACACATATGTAGTAATACACATAAATGTACCACCTTTATATACTCACACACATATGTAGTAATACACATGAATGTACCACCTTTATATACTCACACACATATGCAGTAATACACATGAGTACCACCTGTATATACTCACACACATATTCAGTAATACACATAAATGTACCACCTGTATATATACACACACAAATATGCAGTAATACACATGCATGTACCACCTGTATATACTCACACAAATATGCAGTAAACATAAGAATGTACCACCTGTATATATACTCACACAAATATGCAGTAAACATAAGAATGTACCACCTGTATATATACTCACACAAATATGCAGTAAAACATAAGAATGTACCACCTGTATATATACTCACACAAATATGCAGTAAACATAAGAATGTACCACCTGTATATATACTCACACAAATATGCAGTAAAACATAAGAATGTACCACCTGTATATATACTAACACAAATATGCAGTAAACATAAGAATGTACCACCTGTATATATACTCACACAAATATGCAGTAAACATAAGAATGTACCACCTGTATATACTCACACAAATATGCAGTAAAACATAAGAATGTACCACCTGTATATATACTCACTCAAATATGCAGTAAACATAAGAATGTACCACCTGTATATATACTCACACAAATATGCAGTAAACATAAGAATGTACCACCTGTATATATACTCACACAAATATGCAGTAAAACATAAGAATGTACCACCTGTATATATACTCACACAAATATGCAGTAAAACATAAGAATGTACCACCTGTATATATACTCACACAAATATGCAGTAAACATAAGAATGTACCACCTGTATATATACTCACACAAATATGCAGTAAAACATAAGAATGTACCACCTGTATATACTCACACAAATATGCAGTAAACATAAGAATGTACCACCTGTATATATACTCACACAAATATGCAGTAAACATAAGAATGTACCACCTGTATATATACTCACACAAATATGCAGTAAAACATAAGAATGTACCACCTGTATATATACTCACACAAATATGCAGTAAAACATAAGAATGTACCACCTGTATATATACTCACACAAATATGCAGTAAAACATAAGAATGTACCACCTGTATATATACTCACACAAATATGCAGTAAACATAAGAATGTACCACCTGTATATACTCACACACATATGCAGTAAAACATAAGAATGTACCACCTGTAAATATACTCACACAAATATGCAGTAATACACATGCATGTACCATCTGTATATACTTACACACATATGTAGTAATACACATGAATGTTCCACCTGTATACAGTAAATACTCACACAAATATGCAGTAATACCCATGCATGTACCACCTGTATATATACTCACACACATATGCAGTAATACACATGCATGTACCACCTGTATATACTCACACACATATGCAGTAATACACATGCATGTACCACCTGTATATATTCACACACATATGTAGTAATACACATGAATGTACCACCTGTATATATACACACACATATGTAGTAATACACATGCATGTACCACCTGTATATATACTCACACAAATATGCAGTAAAACACAAGAATGTGCCACCTGTATATATACTCACACAAATATGCAGTAATACACATGCATGTACCACCTGTATATATACTCACACAAATATGCAGTAATACACATGCATGTACCACCTGTATATATACTCACACAAATATGCAGTAATACACATGCATGTACCACCTGTATATATACTCACACAAATATGCAGTAATACACATGCATGTACCACCTGTATATACTTATACACATATTTAGTAATACACATGAATGTTCCACCTGTATACAATATATACTCACACAAATATTCAGTAATACACATGCATGTACCACCTGTATATATACTCACACAAATATGCAGTAATACACATGAATGTATTACCTGTATATACTCACACACATATGTAGTAATACACATGAATGTACCACCTGTATACAGTATATACTCACACAAATATGCAGTAATACACATGCATGTACCACCTGTATATATACTCACACAAATATGCAGTAATACACATGCATATACCACCTGTATATATATTCACACAAATATGCAGTAATACACATGCATGTACCACCTGTATATACTCACGCACATATGAAGTAATACACATGAATGTACCACCTGTATACAGTATATACTCACACAAATATGCAGTAATACACATGCATGTACCACCTCTATATATACTCACACAAATATGCAGTAATACACATGAATGTACCACCCGTATATATACTCACACAAATATGCAGTAATACACATGAATGTACCCCCTGTATATATATACTCACACAACTATGCAGTAATACACATGAATGTACCACCTGTATATATACTCACACAAATATGCAGTAATACACATGAATGTACCACCTGTATACAGTATATACTCACACAAATATTCAGTAATACACATGCATGTACCACCTGTATATACTCACACACATATATAGTAATACACATGAATGTACCACCTGTAGATATACTCACACACATATGCAGTAATACACATGAATGTACCACCTGTATATATACTCACACACATATGCAGTAATACACATGAATGTACCACCTGTATATATACTCACACAAATATGCAGTAATACACATGCATGTACCACCTGTATATACTCACACACATATGCAGTAATACACATGCATGTACCACCTGTATATACTCACACACATATGCAGTAATACACATGAATGTACCACCTGAATATACTCACATAAATATGTAGCAATACACATGAATGTACCACCTGTATATACTCACACACATATGTAGTAATACACATGAATGTACCACCTGTATACAGTATATACACACAAAAATATTCAGTAATACACATGCATGTACCACCTGTATATACTCACACACATATGCAGTAATACACATGAATGTACCACCTGTAGATATACTCACACACATATGCAGTAATACACATGAATGTACCACCTGTATATATACTCACACACATATGCAGTAATAAACATGCATGTACCACCTGTAGATATACTCACACACATATGCAGTAATACACATGAATGTACCACCTGTATATATACTCACACACATATGCAGTAATACACATGCATGTACCACCTGTAGATATACTCACACACATATGCAGTAATACACATGAATGTACCACCTGTATATACAGTATACCTACACAAATTTGCAGTAATACACACGCATGTACCACCTGTATATACTCACACACATAAGCAGTAATACACATGCATGTAACACCTGTATATACTCACACGCATATGCAGTAATACACATGCATGTACCACCTGTATATACTCACACACATATGCAGTAATACACATGCATGTACCACCTGTATATACTCACACACATATGCAGTAATACACATGCATGTACCACCTGTATATACTCACACACATATGCAGTAATACAGATGCATGTACCAGCTGTATATACTCACACACATATGCAGTAATACACATGCATGTACCAGCTGTATATACTCACACACATATGCAGTAATACATATGCATGTACCACCTGTATATACTCACACAGATATGCAGTAATACACATGCATGTACCACCTGTATATACTCACACACATATGCAGTAATACACATGCATGTACCACCTGTATATACTCACACACATATGCAGTAATACACATGTATGTACCACCTGTATATACTCACACACATATGCAGTAATACACATGCATGTACCAGCTTTATATACTCACACACATATGCAGTAATACACATGCATGTACCAGCTGTATATACTCACACACATATGCAGTAATACACATGCATGTACCACCTGTATATACTCACACACATATGCAGTAATACACATGCATGTACCACCTGTATATACTCACACACATATGTAGTAATACACATGAATGTACCACCTGTATATACTCACACAAATATGCAGTAATATACATGAATGTATGACCTGTATATACTCACACAAATATGCAGTAATATACATGCATGTACCACCTGTATATACTCACACACATATGTAGTAATACACATGAATGTACCACCTGTATATACTCACACAAATATGCAGTAATATACATGCATGTACCACCTGTATATACTCACACACATATGTAGTAATACACATGAATGTACCACCTGTATATACTCACACAAATATGCAGTAATATACATGAATGTACGACCTGTATATACTCACACACATATGCAGTAATACACATGTATGTACCACCTGTATATACTCACACACATATGCAGTAATACACATGCATGTACCAGCTTTATATACTCACACACATATGCAGTAATACACATGCATGTACCAGCTGTATATACTCACACACATATGCAGTAATACACATGCATGTACCACCTGTATATACTCACACACATATGCAGTAATACACATGCATGTACCACCTGTATATACTCACACACATATGTAGTAATACACATGAATGTACCACCTGTATATACTCACACAAATATGCAGTAATATACATGAATGTACGACCTGTATATACTCACACAAATATGCAGTAATATACATGCATGTACCACCTGTATATACTCACACACATATGTAGTAATACACATGAATGTACAACCTGTATATACTCACACAAATATGCAGTAATATACATGAATGTACGACCTGTATATACTCACACAAATATGCAGTAATATACATGCATGTACCACCTGTATATACTCACACACATATGCAGTAATACACATGCATGCAGGGCCGCCACTAGAAATTTTGGGGCCCCTGACTCAACCATTGATCAGGGCCCCCCCCCCCCCCCCGCTCCTTTGACATGTGCAATTTTTGACCAAGTGACTAAAACGTATATGCACTTTATTCTTATGTGTCTATTTAAACTTGGAAATGTTGTAAAAGTAGTAACATACACACACACAGACACACTCATACACTGAAACACACACACTCACTCACACATAAGGATTCACATATAGACACTCTAGCAGACTCACAAAGAAACACACTCAGACACAGAAACCCAAACAGACACTTAGCACTTGTTTACATTGACCTGACAAGTAATGAGGTAAACTACAGTTTTGTAAAAAAAGGAGATTTAGAAAACAAAATATGGAGTTCTGATTATCTTTTTGTAAAGGAAGATGACAGCTAAATTATGACAACAGCATGCAGTGGCTGAAAAGAAGGGCCCTGAACTGTCTAAACAATAATTTAAAGGTTAAATGGTGGATTGGTTACTTCCGGAAAGGTCTTGTTAGTCTCAAAGTCTGTAGAAAGATGTGAATAATCAGTAGTAAGGTCAAAATATCCCACACAAACTCAAACTTGCACATACACCCAAGGAAACACTGACAGAGACAGCCTCAGAAAACACACAAAGACATACACACACCTACACACACACACAGAGAGACAACCACCTGAAAAACACAGAAAGACATACATACACACACCCTCACTGAGACATCCACAGAAAACACACGAAGATATACACACACCCTCACAGAGACACCCACAGAAAACACAGAAATACATACATACACACACACACACACCCTCACAGAGACACCCATAGAAAAAGCTCGAAGACATATGCACACACGCTCACAGACATCCACAGAAAATGCACAAAGACATACACACCCACCCTCACAGAGAGACCCACAGATAAAAAATAAATACACATAGAGACACAAACCAAAGCACAAAGACATAAACACATACACCCACAGAAACATTCACAGGAGGAAACATTTATGCACTTTGCATCCCCTAAATAAACAGTGTGTGACATGCATGATAAAAAAATTGCAGAAATTAAGAGATCACTTTTTAAAGAATCATATTTGTAAATGTGCAAACAAAAATAATTCTGTGAATTCAAAATTGTACATTATTGAGCTGGGTAGATGGCTAGATGAAGAAAAGTACCTTTAAAAGATTGACATATGTTTGTTTGTTTGTTTGTTTTTTCCCTATTTTCCCCAACCAAGAGCATCACTTCAAATATAGTGTACAAATTTTCCCATCTGTCAGCTGTACTTATAGATTTTGAAAATGCTGTACTCTATATGGTCTTGGTGGGACCATAAGCTGTAGTACTCATACCATAAGATCTGGTTAAATGCAGGATTTAGGCTTGTTGATAGGTATTTCAAAACTAAGTCAGCTGTAGTGTAAACTGAACAGTTTTAAGTTAACCTGTCTCATTTCAAACACTGAGCAATCTTAGTCTGAGAGTATAGCATTTTATGCAGATGTAAAAATCTTAGATAAGATGCCTCCTTGCATCTGGAAAGTCCTTGTATAAATGGGCAGTAAACTGGAATGTAATATATATATATATATATATATATATATATATATATATATATATATATATATATATATATATATATATATATATATATATATATAAAATGCATATCTGCCAAAAGGGCATTTACCATTTGTGCATTGAGGAGGAAACATTTCTGCATGGTTTTAAATATAGAATTTCTACAGCATTGTGAAATAATCATAAATACACTGCTGCTAAAAAAATGTGTTTTTATGGACCCCTAGCCCCACCATACAACTACTACCACACTGAAGTTACAATCCAAAATTGCACAAAGAAATAAAAAACATTTGCTAAGTAAGTCCTACCTCCTCTTCAAATTAAAGTGATCTGCCGTCTGACTCAGGCACACACTGTACAAAGTGCCAAGTCTGTCTCACACTGAGCATAGTGGTTTAGTGCACACTAAGAAATCCTCTCAAATGCTAATACTTTACTCCTTGTAATAACATTTTCGATGCTCAATTAGCACTCTGCTGTAGTACCCACTGGTGGCTGCCAAAATTAAAAAAAAAGAAATTTTTTTTTTAGTTCTTCCCTCATGGGGCCCCCCTGGCTCATTGGGCCCCTGGCAGGAGTCACCCCTGTCACCCCCTGATGGCGGCCCTGCATGCATGTACCTCCTGTATATACTCACACACATATGCAGTAATACACATGCATGTACCACCTGTATATACTCACACAAATATGCAGTAATATACATGCATGTACCACCTGTATATACTCACACAAATATGCAGTAATATACATGCATGTACCACCTGTATATACTCACACACATATATGCAGTAATACACATGCATGTACCAGCTGTATATACTCACAAACATATGCAGAAATACACATGCATGTACCACCTGTATATACTCACACACATATGCAGTAATACACATGCATGTACCACCTGTATATACTCACACACATATGCAGTAATACACATGAATGTACCACCTGTATATACTCACACACATATGCAGTAATACACATGCATGTACCACCTGTATATACTCACACAAATATGCAGTAATATACATGAATGTACGACCTGTATATACTCACACAAATATGCAGTAATATACATGAATGTACGACCTGTATATACTCACACACATATGCAGTAATACACATGAATGTACCACCTGTATATACTCACACACATATGTAGTAATACACATGAATGTACCACCTGTATATACTCACACAAATATGCAGTAATATACATGAATGTACGACCTGTATATACTCACACAAATATGCAGTAATATACATGCATGTACCACCTGTATATACTCACACACATATGCAGTAATACACATGCATGTACCTCCTGTATATACTCACACACATATGCAGTAATACACATGCATGTACCACCTGTATATACTCACACACATATGCAGTAGTATACATGCATGTACCACCTGTATATACTCACACACATATATGCAGTAATACACATGCATGTACCAGCTGTATATACTCACAAACATATGCAGTAATACACATGCATGTACCACCTGTATATACTCACACACATATACAGTAATACACATGAATGTACCACCTGTATATACTCACACACATATGCAGTAATACACATGAATGTACCACCTGTATATATACTCACACACATATGCAGTAATACACATGCATGTACCACCTGTATATACTCACACACATATGCAGTAATACACATGCATGTACCACCTGTATATACTTACACACAGAGATAAACATATTGAAGCACACATAAATGTACACACAGATGATATATACTCAGGAATTTCATTGATTAAAATAAAAGCTCATTGTTGTTTCATTCCCTTGTGCTGTGGGTAAATGTATTATCTCATTTCAAAAGAAAATTGAACACAGAACACAGTGCGTTGGATTTAATCACAATGACAGGATGTCAGATAAAGCTTTGCCTGAACATTACACAAAGGCAGAAAGGAACTGGAGAATAAAACCCTGGTATTGTGATTCCAACAGAAAGCACAGAGGGTTCTGCAGCAATATGAAATTATAAACAATATATAGATGAATTTTACAGCTGAGTGGGCTACGCTCACCAACACATCTTGCGCTTCGTCAGTTCCTTAGTTAAAGCAAATAGATGGTCCTAGATTATTTACTAAAATAAATAAGTACATTTATTTTACTTCCAAAAACAATACCTACTCTCTCAAAGGCACAAACGCACCAACAGCCTGCGGCCTCTCTAACTTTATATCTGTTATCTTATGCAATCGATTCACTGAAGCTCTCTACAGCCCCCCTACATTTACATTGTCTCTAGTTTAATCAGTTCCTATGTTATTTTATGCAGCCGATTCACTAAAGCTCTCTGCCTCCCCCCTACATTTACATTGTCTCTAGTTTAATCAGTTCCTATGGCCTAGATTTGGAGTTCGGCGGTAGCCGTCAAAACCAGCGTTAGAGGCTCCTAACGCTGGTTTTAGGCTACCGCCGGTATTTGGAGTCAGTGATTAAAGGGTCTAACGCTCACTTTTCAGCCGCGACTTTTCCATACCGCAGATCCCCTTACGTCAATTGCGTATCCTATCTTTTCAATGGGATCTTCCTAACGCCGGTATTTAGAGTCGTTTCTGAAGTGAGCGTTAGAGCTCTAACGACAAAATTCCAGCCGCCTGAAAATAGCAGGAGTTAAGAGCTTTCTGGCTAACGCCGGTTCATAAAGCTCTTAACTACTGTACCCTAAAGTACACTAACACCCATAAACTACCTATGTACCCCTAAACCGAGCTCCCCCCACATCGCCGCCACTCGATTTAAATTTTTAACCCCTAATCTGCCGACCACCACCTACGTTATACTTATGTACCCCTAATCTGCTGCCCCTAACCCCGCCGACCCCTGTATTACATTTATTAACCCCTAACCTGCCCCCCACAACATCGCCGCCAGCTACTTAAAATAATTAACCCCTAATCTTCCGACCGCAAAGCGCCGCCACCTACGTTATCCCTATGTACCACTAATCTGCTACCCCTAACACCGCCGACCCCTATATTATATTTATTAACCCCTAATCTGCCCCCTCAACGTCGCCGACACCTGCCTACACTTATTAACCCCTAATCTGCCGAGCGGACCTGAGCGCTACTATAATAAAGTTATTAACCCCTAACCCGCCTCACTAACCCTATCATAAATAGTATTAACCCCTAATCTGCCCTCCCTAACATCGCCAACACCTAACTTCAATTATTAACCCCTAATCTGACGACCGGAGCTCACCGCTATTCTAATAAATTGATTAACCCCTAAAGCTAAGTCTAACCCTAACACTAACACCCCCCTAACTTAAATATAATTTTAATCTAACGAAATAAATTAACTCTTATTAAATAAATGATTCCTATTTAAAGCTAAATACTTACCTGTAAAATAAATCCTAATATAGCTACAATATAAATTATAATTATATTATAGCTATTTTAGGATTAATATTTATTTTACAGGCAACTTGGTATTTATTTTAACCAGGTACAATAGCTATTAAATAGTTAAGAACTATTTAATAGCTACCTAGTTAAAATAATAACAAATTTACCTGTAAAATAAATCCTAACCTAAGATATAATTAAACCTAACACTACCCTATCAATAAATTAATTAAATAAACTACCTACAATTACCTACAATTAACCTAACACTACACTATCAATAAATTAATTAAACACAATTGCTACAAATAAATACAATTAAATAAACTAGCTAAAGTACAAAAAATAAAAAAGAACTAAGTTACAAAAAATAATAAAATATTTACAAACATAAGAAAAATATTACAACAATTTTAAACTAATTACACCTACTCTAAGCCCCCTAATAAAATAACAAAGCCCCCCAAAATAAAAAATTCCCTACCCTATTCTAAATTAAAAAAGTTACAAGCTCTTTTACCTTACCAGCCCTGAACAGGGCCCTTTGCGGGGCATGCCCCAAGGAATTCAGCTCTTTTGCCTGTAAAAAAAACATACCATACCCCCCCCCCCAACATTACAACCCACCACCCACATACCCCTAATCTAACCCAAAACCCCCTTAAATAAACCTAACACTAAGCCCCTGAAGATCTTCCTACCTTGTCTTCACCATACCAGGTTCACCGATCCGTCCTGGCTCCAACATCTTCATCCAACCCAAGCGGGGGTTGGCGATCCATCATCCGGTGCTGAAGAGGTCCAGAAGAGGCTCCAAAGTCTTCCTCCTATCCGGCAAGAAGAGGACATCCGGACCGGCAAACATCTTCTCCAAGCGGCATCTTCAATCTTCTTCCATCCGGTGCGGAGCGGGTCCATCTTGAAGCAGGCGACGCGGATCCATCCTCTTCTTCCGTTGTCTCCCGACGAATGACGGTTCCTTTAAGGGACGTCATCCAAGATGGCGTCCCTCGAATTCCGATTGGCTGATAGGATTCTATCAGCCAATTGGAATTAAGTTAGGAATTTTCTGATTGGCTGATGGAATCAGCCAATCAGAATCAAGTTCAATCCGATTGGCTGATCCAATCAGCCAATCAGATTGAGCTCGCATTCTATTGGCTGTTCCGATCAGCCAATAGAATGCGAGCTCAATCTGATTGGCTGATTGGATCAGCCAATCGGATTAAACTTGATTCTGATTGGCTGATTCCATCAGCCAATCAGAAAATTCCTAACTTAATTCCGATTGGCTGATAGAATCCTATCAGCCAATCGGAATTCGAGGGACGCCATCTTGGATGACGTCCCTTAAAGGAACCGTCATTCGTCGGGAGACAACGGAAGAAGAGGATGGATCCGCGTCGCCTGCTTCAAGATGGACCCGCTCCGCACCGGATGGAAGAAGATTGAAGATGCCGCTTGGAGAAGATGTTTGCCGGTCCGGATGTCCTCTTCTTGCCGGATAGGAGGAAGACTTTGGAGCCTCTTCTGGACCTCTTCAGCACCGGATGATGGATCGCCAACCCCCGCTTGGTTTGGATGAAGATGTTGGAGCCAGGACGGATCGGTGAACCTGGTATGGTGAAGACAAGGTAGGAAGATCTTCAGGGGCTTAGTGTTAGGTTTATTTAAGGGGGGTTTGGGTTAGATTAGGGGTATGTGGGTGGTGGGTTGTAATGTTGGGGGGGGGTATGGTATGTTTTTTTTTACAGGCAAAAGAGCTGAATTCCTTGGGGCATGCCCCGCAAAGGGCCCTGTTCAGGGCTGGTAAGGTAAAAGAGCTTGTAACTTTTTTAATTTAGAATAGGGTAGGGAATTTTTTATTTTGGGGGGCTTTGTTATTTTATTAGGGGGCTTAGAGTAGGTGTAATTAGTTTAAAATTGTTGTAATATTTTTCTTATGTTTGTAAATATTTTATTATTTTTTGTAACTTAGTTCTTTTTTATTTTTTGTACTTTAGCTAGTTTATTTAATTGTATTTATTTGTAGCAATTGTGTTTAATTAATTTATTGATAGTGTAGTGTTAGGTTAATTGTAGGTAATTGTAGGTAGTTTATTTAATTAATTTATTAATAGGGTGGTGTTAGGTTTAATTATATCTTAGGTTAGGATTTATTTTACAGGTAAATTTGTTATTATTTTAACTAGGTAACTATTAAATAGTTCTTAACTATTTAATAGCTATTGTACCTGGTTAAAATAATTACAAAGTTGCCTGTAAAATAAATATTAATCCTAAAATAGCTATAATATAATTATAATTTATATTGTAGCTATATTAGGATTTATTTTACAGGTAAGTATTTAGCTTTAAATAGGAATAATTTATTTAATAAGAGTTAATTTATTTCGTTAGATTAAAATTATATTTAATTTAGGTGGGTGTTAGTGTTAGGGTTAGATTTAGCTTTAGGGGTTAATACATTTATTATAGTAGCGGTGAGGTCCGCTCGGCAGATTAGGAGTTAATAAGTGTAGGCAGGTGTCGGCGACGTTGAGGGGGGCAGATTAGGGGTTAATAAATATAATATAGGGGTCGGCGATGTTAGGGCAGCAGATTAGGGGTACATAGGGATAACGTAGGTTGCGGCGGTTTACGGAGCGGCAGATTAGGGGTTAAAAAAAATATGCAGGTGTCAGCGATAGCGGGGGCGGCAGATTAGGGGTTAATAAGTGTAAGGTTAGGGGTGTTTAGACTCGGGGTACATGTTAGAGTGTTAGGTGCAGACGTAGGAAGTGTTTCCCCATAGGAAACAATGGGGCTGCGTTAGGAGCTGAACGCTGCTTTTTTGCAGGTGTTAGGTTTTTTTTCAGCTCAAACAGCCCCATTGTTTCCTATGGGAGAATCGTGCACGAGCACGTTTTTGAGGCCGGCCGCGTCCGTAAGCAACTCTGGTATCAAGAGTTGCATTTGCGGTAAAAATGCTCTACGCTCCTTTTTTGGAGCCTAACGCAGCATTTGTTTAAACTCTCGATACCAGAGTTAAATTTATGGTGCGGCCAGAAAAAAGCCCGCGGAGCGTTAACAGCCCTTTTACCGCCGAACTCCAAATCTAGGCCTAAGTTATCTTATGCAGCCGATTCATTAAAGCTCTCTGCAGCCCCTCTACGTTTATATCCTCTCTAGTTTAATCAGTTCCTGTTATTTTATGCAGCCGATTCACTGAAGCTCTCTACAGCCCCCCTACATTTACATCCTCTCTAGTTTAATCAGTTCCTATGTTATTTTATGCAGCCGATTCATTAAAGCTCTCTGCAGCCCCTCTACGTTTATATCCTCTCTAGTTTAATCAGTTCCTATGTTATTTTATGCAGCTGATTCACTAAAGCTCTCTGCAGCCCCTCTACGTTTATATCCTCTCTAGTTTAATCAGTTCCTATGTTATTTTATGCAGCCGATTCATTAAAGCTCTCTGCAGCCCCTCTACATTTACATCCTCTCTAGTTTAATCAGTTCCTATGTTATTTTATGCAGCCGATACACTAAAGCTCTCTGCAGCCCCTCTACGTTTATATCCTCTCTAGATTGTTATCTTTTGTAACTGATTCACTAAAGCTCTCTGCAGCCTCTCAAGCTTTACCAGCATACTCATAAGTTCCTATACTACTCTCTGTAGCTTATTCACTAAAGCTCTCTTAAGGGTCAAATCGCCATGACTTCATTCCCACCTTACCCAATAAAGACACAGACACGTATTTGGAGGTATAAGACCGTGAAGCAAGGTCGCGTTTATTAAAACCAAACCAGGCAAACTCTAAACTTATTAACTTGAGAAGCTTAAGGCTTATATCTACAGGTGGCGGCATCTGAGGCTAATCTATATCCTAAGCCTAACCATAACTTAGAATCTACAGCAAGCGTAGTGAGGTCACCGGCCCGGATTGGTTGTCGCAATGCTTCTGCCGAGCATTGCCCTTCAGAGGCTGGCATCATCCACAAGGTCAGCAGGCCCGCGGAGAGAGGCGTTACAATTTGCGACTTGCAACATCATGCCCCTCCCATTAGCTCGACCACACCCTAACCATAACAATTATTTGGCCGGGACCCCGCCACGCCAGCTGGTGATTTCTACCTTCATGCTAACCAATTGCTCCGTACCCATAAAGGTCATCATTTAGACGCAAGACGCACAACAAACGTCCATGATGTGAAGCCAAAAAATTACCACTTTGGACTTAAGATCAGCTAGCCTGATTAGGCATGCCCCTGCCAAAGTCCTAACAAAACCACCCTAATGGCAGCCGTCCCTCAGTGCCGCCCCCTTTACCCTGAAACAAAAAATTTCAAACATATTAACAACAAGGGAGGGATGGGTGGGGAAAAATCCTTTCTCCAGCAGTTGCAGACAAGAAAGAGGAAGTGTTCCAGCATCCATGCACTTTTATAACAGGTAAGAGACCCCACCCCACACATTGCAACAATTGTTGCAAACTCACACACTGTACAGCTTCACATTCCAGTCAGGCAGCATAACCCTTAAGACGTTACATGCACAATTATGCCTTCCACTACCATAAGGGTCAAATCGCCATTACTTCATTCCCACCTTACCCAATAAAGACACAGACACAAATTTGGAGGTATAAGACCGTGAAGCAAGGTCGCGTTTATTAAAACCAAACCAGGCAAACTCTAAACTTATTACCTTGAGAAGCTTAAGGCTTATATCTACAGGTGGCGGCATCTGAGGCTAATCTATATCCTAAGCCTAACCATAACTTAGTATCTACAGCAAGCGTAGTGAGGTCACTGGCCCGGATTGGTTGTCGCAATGCTCCTGCCGAGCATTGCCCTTCAGAGGCTGGCATCATCCACAAGGGCTTTCTAGGTCAGCAGGCCTGCGGGGAGAGGCGTTACAAGCTGCGACTCGCGGAAACCATAAAAATTATTCGGCCGGGACCCCGCCACAAGAGATACCACATATATGCCTCCCATAATGGAGCTCTTGCTGCCACGCCTAGGGGATAGCTAACTGACATGCCGCCTCAGCGCGCCAGATAAATTAGCCAAAAATAGCTCTAAGCCTTCCTCCGTTAAATGGACCCCGTCCGGCCTGTACAGACGCTTGCAGTCCCCCAAGATGTTATCGTGCCTGATTACAAAACCACCTTCCTCCACAATCAACCTCCCCACATCTCTGTTCAAATTTTTCCAGATACGGTAAGCTGAACGGTGCACTCTCACATGTCGCCACTGCAAACGCGCAATTACGTTTGACCATGCCACTCGCACTTCCGGGAAACGCACTTTCAACCACTGTACATCTGACTGAATGATATTCACCAACTCCAGCACATGCAAACTTCCCACATCGTTTCCACCCAGATGCAGCACTATCAAGGAAGGCCGCCCCCAGCGAAGGAAGGCCTCCTCCAGACGACCCGGCAAATCACTCCACAACATTCCCCTCTTCCCCAGCCATCTAATTGAAACCGCATCTGGTCGAAATCCCAGCTGCTGGCCGCCCGGGCGCTTCAAAGTTGGAATGGCCACCCAGTGGACGTACAAGTGGTCAACTATCCACGCTCTACAAGGAGTGGTTCTTAAACCTAAAATCAATGAGAATCCACATTACTAAAGCACCCATCAGTCAACTCACTCCATCCCCCCCCCAGCTATCTATACTTTACTCCTAAAGGGTCTAATGTATGACCTATACCTTTTGGAACTCCACCTCCACAACCTCTTAATCTCTCGCTCTGATGCCCCAGCGGCAGCCGCGCTGGTGGCCGCTCCGATGCGAAACGAGTGGGGAGCAATGACCCCGGGGTCCAGGCTGACTCGCTTAGCTGCTTCCTCCAACACCCCATCCGCATGAATGAAAAACTGCCCTGGATTCCCCGTTCTCCTAACCGAAAACTCAGAAGAGAGCCGGACGGGGCAACACTCTAAACAATCCTGCTGCTGTATGGACAACCACACACCTTTCCTTTCCTGGTCCGTCTTGGATCTGGGGATAAACAACAATAGCGCCTGCATGTCAAACCTGACATGCTGCGCTTGGATGCCACTACCTTCCGATGACCTGGTTGGGCTAACTATCTCTCCTACCCTCAAAGCCCCAAAGAAAGCAACCGCAAACGCCGCCCTGAACAAAGCAACCTCATACTAATCCGCACACACACCTCCAGAAGCACTGTCAATAGCGCCCCCAGCCGCTGTATTGTAATGGGCTCACGCCAATCTGCTGACTTAGCCTCAATCCTACCCCAACCTTTCATTACCTGCCTAACCAGGAAGGTATTCATCCCGTCCTGGAGACCCTTCCACTTAGCAAAGAAGGACAAGGCAGCTAGCCTCCCTTGCATCGATCCTTTCCTGCAGCCACCCTCCTTCAAGCACACCATCCATTCAAGCAACAAAGTTGGCGATCCAGATTCCACCGGAACGCCCTTACCTACTTGACGTAGGCCTTCCAGGTAGCAGGCGCCAGCGACACCTGAACCATCGAAGTCAGCACGTCCCCCCTTCCGCCACCTGCCAAAGAAAGGAAGGACAAGGAGTACCAACCTTCGCCGCCTCTGGCGCCAATTTCCTAAATGCATCCCATTGGCCCTGCGACAACGCATCTGCCAATACATTATTGACCCCAGGCACATGTCGCGCCGTAAAGTCAATGTTGTGCTGCAGGCACAGCAGCACTAACCAACGAAGGTAGTGTACCACAATAGGGGAAGAGGCTAAAACATTGTTGATAGCAAACACAACGCTCATATTATCGCACCAGAATATTACATTCTTGCTTGCCAATTGCCGCCCCCATAACTCGATGGCAACTACAATAGGGAACAACTCCAGGAGTGTAAGGTTCCTGGTCCATCCCCTCTCAATCCAGGCCCCAGGCCACTCCTCGTTGCTCCAGGTGCCGCTGAAGTAAGCCCTATAACCCCCTGCTCCTGCCGCATCCGTGAACAGATGCAGAGCCTGACTAGAAGTCCTCTCGTGTCTCCACAACAGAACCCCATTGAAATCCTCCAAGAACAACTCCCAGATTCTCAGGTCCTCCTTCATATCTGGAGACACCGCACACGACTTGCGACTCCCGCTGCATCCCTTTAGTGAGCCCTCCAACCTCCTGTTGAACACCCTGCCCATCGGGATAACTTTGCAAGCGAAATTCAGCAGACCCAGTAATGACTGCAACTCCTTTATCGAGAGCCGGTCAGCCGCCGCGGCCAAAGAAACCGCAGCTAGCATACGCACCACCTTATCCTCTGGCAACCTGCACCGCCTTGCTAAAGTAACGATCTCGATACCCAGAAACGTCAGGCGAGTGCATGGCCCCTTGGTCTTATCTTCTGCCAATGGGACCCCAAAATGTGCAAATAAAGCCCTCATCACCGACATGAGCTGCGGACATTCCGCCGACCCAGCTCTGCCGATCAGCAGAAAGTCATCCAAATAATGGGCTATAAGCCCACCCCGCGCTTCCGAAAAAACAGCCCAGTGCAGGAATGTACTGAACGTCTCGAAGAACGCACAAGAGACCAAGCAACCCATTGGGAGACAACGATCTACATAGTAAGCACCCTCAAACCAACACCCCATCAACCGAAAGGATGCCGGATGAATAGGCAACAAGCGGAAAGCTGACTCAATGTCAAGCTTTGCCAAGAGTGCCCCGACCCCAGCCTGTTGGACCAAAACCATAGCTTGGTCAAACGACTGATAGAAAACTGAGCTAACCTCCGGGTTGATAGCATCATTAACCGAATTACCTTTCGGATATGATACGTGCTGGATCAACCGGAATTTCCCCGCTTCCTTCTTCGGCACCACCCCCAGCGGGGAAACCACCAAACCCTCAATGGGGGGCTCCAGAAAGGGGCCCTCCATTCGCCCTAAACTCAGTTATTTGCCCAATTTGTCCCTCACTATGTCAGGGTATTCATACGCCGACTTGAGGTTCCGATTCTGGCGTGCCTCGATCACCGGTCCCACCACCGGAATAAGGAAACCCTTGCGAAGCCCGGACAGGAGCAGCTCTCCAGCCCGCCTGTCCGGTTAGGCCCTGAGCCATGGCTCAAGGGCGCACAGCTTCAACGACGTTGGGGCCCTTTGCCCAAGCAGCCCCTCTGCCGGCACCGTGGCCGAAGGTACTTCAACACCCGTTTTTGAGGTTTAGATACTGGCCCTAAGGAGTCATCGCTCTCAGAGCCAGTATCACTAGATGACCCACCCACACCCTCCCCCAGCTCCCCACTCAATGTAATGTCACCTGCTCCAGGAGCTGTAGGGGGAAGAGCCTCCTGGCCTGTTCCGGTCCTCTGAGCCACCTCTCGCCTAGCATCCTGGCATACTGCCACCACCGCATCCCCGCTCACCTGTGGGAACAAAACAGAGCCAGGATTACGGGGGATCGCAGAACGGGCACCACCCCCACCCCTCTCCGCTAAAGAGCTAGCTTGCTGACCACCCGCCGGGATTCTGACACCTAACTGCCCCCTCCCGCCAACCCCTTCACTCCCACATGCTGCCCCTTGTCCAACCACCCTCCCGCTACCCACCATACCAGCATGACCGGGCTCCAAACCCCCTGCACCACCCGGTGCTGGGTGCTGAGGATGCCCTGCTCCAGTGGAAAACAATTGTCCCCCTTGGGCTAAAATCGAGGCCAACCTAAAGATCTCCCCCATGAAGTCTTGCTTTCCTCTCCCCAGAGGCTCATGCCCATCTTGCGGCCCTATCCCCAGAGGTTCATGCCCACCAATCACCAGATTACCTCCCCCCGCCGGTCGTGTCTCCTGTCCGGCACTTCCCCTCATACTCGGCACTTCTGTGAGTGCTCAACCCCCCCCACCCCATTGCCCCGCACCATCCAGCCCCCCAGTGCCAAAACCCCCAAGGCCAACAGAAGCCCCAGCATGTGGCTCCAACCGCCCGGTGCCTGCGCCCATATGTCTGCCCCCATGCGCCCCAACAAGGGTCTCTGATTGACAGGTGCCTGCCCTTCCATGTCCGCCTACCGCTGCAGCCTGTCCGGTGCTGCCCCTCCCGGATCCCCGGACCCCCGAATCACCTCCGGTGCTGCCATGAGCCGACTGCTTGCTACTGCGCCCAAACCCAGAAATGACGTCACGCGCGCGACGCCCGGAAGTGACGTCATGACCGCGACTACCAGCAGTGACGTCACCCCCGCCCCCGACCGACCGGAAAACTTCGCCCAACGAGTAAGCACTGCCCACCGCTCCAGCAAGGACCACGGCGCCTGCCGCCGGAACACCCACGGGCCCCCACGGACGACGCCGGACTGCCCCCCACCCGCCGCGACGCATGTGCTCGCTCCCGCCGAGAGGGCCTGTATCAAGGACACAACCGCCGCCCACGCCGCCTCCGGAACAGGTAAGTTAGGTAAGTACCCGTCCCAGGAGGAGGCCGCAGACCCACCGGAACCACCAACGAAAGAGGGGGCACCATGTGGGCCGCGATCCACGCTGCCCAAAGTTACAGTGGTAGGGGAGGGACCCACTAGGCCACCAGGCGCATCCACACGGTGCAGGCCCAAAGGTTCCCCGCTCAATTCCAAGCCCTCCTGCTCCCGGGCAAATAGCGCACCCGCAGGCCCCAAAACGGGTCCACCGGTCTGCCCACTGCCCTGGAAAAAATGCCCCCGATACGAAACTACCTGCTCCGGCGCAACCGCATGCCCTAAACTAGGCCCGCCGGCCTGCCCCCCACCCTGGGTAACCTTCCCAGCCCTAAACACCTCCGGGAGGCCGATCGAGCCATCCGGGGCCCCCTCCTCCCCCCCATCGACTCCAACACCCCCAGAAACCAACCCCGAATCGGACAGACCCTCCCCTTGGGACATAGGGAAAAGGGAGGGGGAGGATGACACTCCAGAGGGCTCCCCTAAATCCTGGGAAAGGTTGAGGCCTACCCCCTGGGAAGGACTAAGGCTTACCTCCCCACTGCCTAAACTACCACCTCTCCCCCTAACAGATACTCGCTGTGACACTGGCGAAGTCTCCCTCATCCGCTTTGGAGGAACCGACTGACGCCTAGGCCGCACCATCTTGCACCCAGAAAAAACCTTTGTCCAGCAGTTGCAGACAAGAAAGAGGAAGTGTTCCAGCATCCATGCACTTTTATAACAGGTAAGAGACCCCACCCCACACATTGCAACAATTGTTGCAAACTCACACACTGTACAGCTTCACATTCCAGTCAGGCAGCATAACCCTTAAGACGTTAAATGCACAATTATGCCTTCCATTAGAGTCTCCAGCTTCTATCGATGTCGCTATGTATTCATCTGCAGCTGATTTACTAACGCTCTCTTCAGCGTCTCTCTCTTTACCGGTCTCTATGTTATACTGTACAGCTGATTTACTAACGCTCTCTTCAGCGTCTCTCTCTTTACCGGTCTCTATGTTATACTGTACAGCTGATTTACTAACGCTCTCTTCAGCGTCTCTCTCTCTTTACCGGTCTCTATGTTATATTGTACAGCTGATTTACTAACGCTCTCTTCAGCGTCTCTCTCTTTACCGGTCTCTATGTTATACTGTACAGCTGATTTACTAACGCTCTCTTCAGTGTCTCTCTCTCTTTACCGGTCTCTATGTTATACTGTACAGCTGATTTACTAACGCTCTCTTCAGCGTCTCTCTCTTTACCGGTCTCTATGTTATACTGTACAGCTGATTTACTAACGCTCTCTTCAGCGTCTCTCTCTTTACCAGTCTCTATGTTATACTGTACAGCTGATTTACTAACGCTCTCTTCAGCGTCTCTCTCTTTACCGGTCTCTATGTTATACTGTACAGCTGATTTACTAACGCTCTCTTCAGTGTCTCTCTCTCTTTACCGGTCTCTATGTTATACTGTACAGCTGATTTACTAACGCTCTCTTCAGCGTCTCTCTCTTTACCGGTCTCTATGTTACACTGTACTGCTGATTTACTAACGCTCTCTTCAGTGTCTCTCTCTTTACCGTTCTCTATGTTATACTGTACAGCTGATTTACTAACGCTCTCTTCAGTGTCTCTCTCTCTTTACCGGTCTCTATGTTATACTGTACGGCTGATTTACTAACGCTCTCTTCAGCGTCTCTCTCTTTACCGGTCTCTATGTTATACTGTACAGCTGATTTACTAACGCTCTCTTCAGTGTCTCTCTCTCTTTACCGGTCTCTATGTTATACTGTACGGCTGATTTACTAACGCTCTCTTCAGCGTCTCTCTCTTTACCGGTCTCTATGTTATACTGTACAGCTGATTTACTAACGATCTCTTCAGTGTCTCTCTCTTTACCGGTCTCTATGTTATACTGTACAGCTGATTTACTAACGCTCTCTTCAGTGTCTCTCTCTTTACCGGTCTCTATGTTATACTGTACAGCTGATTTACTAACGCTCTCTTCAGCGTCTCTCTCTTTACCGGTCTCTATGTTATACTGTACAGCTGATTTACTAACGCTCTCTTCAGCGTCTCTCTCTTTACCGGTCTCTATGTTATACTGTACAGCTGATTTACTAACGCTCTCTTCAGCGTCTCTCTCTTTACCGGTCTCTATGTTATACTGTACAGCTGATTTACTAACGCTCTCTTCAGCGTCTCTCTCTTTACCGGTCTCTATGTTATACTGTACAGCTGATTTACTAACGCTCTCTTCAGCGTCTCTCTCTTTACTGGTCTCTATGTTATACTGTACAGCTGATTTACTAACGCTCTCTTCAGCGTCTCTCTCTTTACCAGTCTCTATGTTATACTGTACAGCTGATTTACTAACGCTCTCTTCAGCGTCTCTCTCTTTACCGGTCTCTATGTTATACTGTACAGCTGATTTACTAACGCTCTCTTCAGTGTCTCTCTCTTTACCGGTCTCTATGTTATACTGTACAGCTGATTTACTAACGCTCTCTTCAGCGTCTCTCTCTTTACCGGTCTCTATGTTATACTTATGTTATACTGTACAGCTGATTTACTAACGCTCTCTTCAGCGTCTCTCTCTCTTTACCGGTCTCTATGTTATACTCTACAGCTGATTTACTAAAGCTCTCTTCAGCGTCTCTCTCTTTACCGGTCTCTATGTTATACTGTACAGCTGATTTACTAACGCTCTCTTCAGTGTCTCTCTCTTTACCGGTCTCTATGTTATACTGTACAGCTGATTTACTAACGCTCTCTTCAGCGTCTCTCTCTTTACCGGTCTCTATGTTATACTGTACAGCTGATTTACTAACGCTCTCTTCAGTGTCTCTCTCTCTTTACCGGTCTCTATGTTATACTGTACAGCTGATTTACTAACGCTCTCTTCAGTGTCTCTCTCTCTTTACCGGTCTCTATGTTATACTGTACAGCTGATTTACTAACGCTCTCTTCAGCGTCTCTCTCTCTTTACCGGTCTCTATGTTATACTGTACAGCTGATTTACTAACGCTCTCTTCAGTGTCTCTCTCTTTACCGGTCTCTATGTTATACTGTACAGCTGATTTACTAACGCTCTCTTCAGCGTCTCTCTCTTTACCGGTCTCTATGTTATACTGTACAGCTGATTTACTAACGCTCTCTTCAGCGTCTCTCTCTTTACCGGTCTCTATGTTATACTGTACAGCTGATTTACTAACGCTCTCTTCAGCGTCTCTCTCTTTACCGGTCTCTATGTTATACTGTACAGCTGATTTACTAACGCTCTCTTCAGCGTCTCTCTCTTTACCGGTCTCTATGTTATACTGTACAGCTGATTTACTAACGCTCTCTTCAGCGTCTCTCTCTCTTTACTGGTCTCTATGTTATACTGTACAGCTGATTTACTAACGCTCTCTTCAGCGTCTCTCTCTCTTTACCGGTCTCTATGTTATACTGTACAGCTGATTTACTAACGCTCTCTTCAGCGTCTCTCTCTCTTTACCGGTCTCTATGTTATACTGTACAGCTGATTTACTAACGCTCTCTTCAGCGTCTCTCTCTCTTTACCGGTCTCTATGTTATACTGTACAGCTGATTTACTAACGCTCTCTTCAGCGTCTCTCTCTCTTTACCGGTCTCTATGTTATACTGTACAGCTGATTTACTAACGCTCTCTTCAGCGTCTCTCTCTTTACCGGTCTCTATGTTATACTGTACAGCTGATTTACTAACGCTCTCTTCAGCGTCTCTCTCTTTACCGGTCTCTATGTTATACTGTACAGCTGATTTACTAACGCTCTCTTCAGCGTCTCTCTCTCTTTACCGGTCTCTATGTTATACTGTACAGCTGATTTACTAACGCTCTCTTCAGCGTCTCTCTCTTTACCGGTCTCTATGTTATACTGTACAGCTGATTTACTAACGCTCTCTTCAGCGTCTCTCTCTCTTTACCGGTCTCTATGTTATACTGTACAGCTGATTTACTAACGCTCTCTTCAGCGTCTCTCTCTTTACCGGTCTCTATGTTATACTGTACAGCTGATTTACTAACGCTCTCTTCAGCGTCTCTCTCTTTACCGGTCTCTATGTTATACTGTACAGCTGATTTACTAACGCTCTCTTCAGCGTCTCTCTCTTTACCGGTCTCTATGTTATACTGTACAGCTGATTTACTAACGCTCTCTTCAGCGTCTCTCTCTTTACCGGTCTCTATGTTATACTGTACAGCTGATTTACTAACGCTCTCTTCAGCGTCTCTCTCTTTACCGGTCTCTATGTTATACTGTACAGCTGATTTACTAACGCTCTCTTCAGCGTCTCTCTCTTTACCGGTCTCTATGTTATACTGTACAGCTGATTTACTAACGCTCTCTTCAGCGTCTCTCTCTCTTTACCGGTCTCTATGTTATACTGTACAGCTGATTTACTAACGCTCTCTTCAGTGTCTCTCTCTTTACCGGTCTCTATGTTATACTGTACAGCTGATTTACTAACGCTCTCTTCAGCGTCTCTCTCTCTTTACCGGTCTCTATGTTATACTGTACAGCTGATTTACTAACGCTCTCTTCAGCGTCTCTCTCTCTTTACCGGTCTCTATGTTATACTGTACAGCTGATTTACTAACGCTCTCTTCAGCGTCTCTCTCTTTACCGGTCTCTATGTTATACTGTACAGCTGATTTACTAACGCTCTCTTCAGCGTCTCTCTCTCTTTACCGGTCTCTATGTTATACTGTACAGCTGATTTACTAACGCTCTCTTCAGCGTCTCTCTCTTTACCGGTCTCTATGTTATACTGTACAGCTGATTTACTAACGCTCTCTTCAGCGTCTCTCTCTTTACCGGTCTCTATGTTATACTGTACAGCTGATTTACTAACGCTCTCTTCAGCGTCTCTCTCTTTACCGGTCTCTATGTTATACTGTACAGCTGATTTACTAACGCTCTCTTCAGCGTCTCTCTCTTTACCGGTCTCTATGTTATACTGTACAGCTGATTTACTAACGCTCTCTTCAGCGTCTCTCTCTTTACCGGTCTCTATGTTATACTGTACAGCTGATTTACTAACGCTCTCTTCAGCGTCTCTCTCTTTACCGGTCTCTATGTTATACTGTACAGCTGATTTACTAACGCTCTCTTCAGCGTCTCTCTCTTTACCGGTCTCTATGTTATACTGTACAGCTGATTTACTAACGCTCTCTTCAGCGTCTCTCTCTTTACCGGTCTCTATGTTATACTGTACAGCTGATTTACTAACGCTCTCTTCAGCGTCTCTCTCTTTACCGGTCTCTATGTTATACTGTACAGCTGATTTACTAACGCTCTCTTCAGCGTCTCTCTCTCTTTACCGGTCTCTATGTTATACTGTACAGCTGATTTACTAACGCTCTCTTCAGCGTCTCTCTCTTTACCGGTCTCTATGTTATACTGTACAGCTGATTTACTAACGCTCTCTTCAGCGTCTCTCTCTTTACCGGTCTCTATGTTATACTGTACAGCTGATTTACTAACGCTCTCTTCAGCGTCTCTCTCTCTTTACCGGTCTCTATGTTATACTGTACAGCTGATTTACTAACGCTCTCTTCAGCGTCTCTCTCTTTACCGGTCTCTATGTTATACTGTACAGCTGATTTACTAACGCTCTCTTCAGCGTCTCTCTCTTTACCGGTCTCTATGTTATACTGTACAGCTGATTTACTAACGCTCTCTTCAGCGTCTCTCTCTCTTTACCGGTCTCTATGTTATACTGTACAGCTGATTTACTAACGCTCTCTTCAGCGTCTCTCTCTTTACCGGTCTCTATGTTATACTGTACAGCTGATTTACTAACGCTCTCTTCAGCGTCTCTCTCTTTACCGGTCTCTATGTTATACTGTACAGCTGATTTACTAACGCTCTCTTCAGCGTCTCTCTCTTTACCGGTCTCTATGTTATACTGTACAGCTGATTTACTAACGCTCTCTTCAGCGTCTCTCTCTCTTTACCGGTCTCTATGTTATACTGTACAGCTGATTTACTAACGCTCTCTTCAGCGTCTCTCTCTTTACCGGTCTCTATGTTATACTGTACAGCTGATTTACTAACGCTCTCTTCAGCGTCTCTCTCTTTACCGGTCTCTATGTTATACTGTACAGCTGATTTACTAACGCTCTCTTCAGCGTCTCTCTCTTTACCGGTCTCTATGTTATACTGTACAGCTGATTTACTAACGCTCTCTTCAGCGTCTCTCTCTTTACCGGTCTCTATGTTATACTGTACAGCTGATTTACTAACGCTCTCTTCAGCGTCTCTCTCTTTACCGGTCTCTATGTTATACTGTACAGCTGATTTACTAACGCTCTCTTCAGCGTCTCTCTCTTTACCGGTCTCTATGTTATACTGTACAGCTGATTTACTAACGCTCTCTTCAGCGTCTCTCTCTTTACCGGTCTCTATGTTATACTGTACAGCTGATTTACTAACGCTCTCTTCAGCGTCTCTCTCTCTTTACCGGTCTCTATGTTATACTGTACAGCTGATTTACTAACGCTCTCTTCAGCGTCTCTCTCTTTACCGGTCTCTATGTTATACTGTACAGCTGATTTACTAACGCTCTCTTCAGCGTCTCTCTCTTTACCGGTCTCTATGTTATACTGTACAGCTGATTTACTAACGCTCTCTTCAGCGTCTCTCTCTTTACCGGTCTCTATGTTATACTGTACAGCTGATTTACTAACGCTCTCTTCAGCGTCTCTCTCTTTACCGGTCTCTATGTTATACTGTACAGCTGATTTACTAACGCTCTCTTCAGCGTCTCTCTCTTTACCGGTCTCTATGTTATACTGTACAGCTGATTTACTAACGCTCTCTTCAGCGTCTCTCTCTTTACCGGTCTCTATGTTATACTGTACAGCTGATTTACTAACGCTCTCTTCAGCGTCTCTCTCTTTACCGGTCTCTATGTTATACTGTACAGCTGATTTACTAACGCTCTCTTCAGCGTCTCTCTCTTTACCGGTCTCTATGTTATACTGTACAGCTGATTTACTAACGCTCTCTTCAGCGTCTCTCTCTTTACCGGTCTCTATGTTATACTGTACAGCTGATTTACTAACGCTCTCTTCAGCGTCTCTCTCTTTACCGGTCTCTATGTTATACTGTACAGCTGATTTACTAACGCTCTCTTCAGCGTCTCTCTCTTTACCGGTCTCTATGTTATACTGTACAGCTGATTTACTAACGCTCTCTTCAGCGTCTCTCTCTTTACCGGTCTCTATGTTATACTGTACAGCTGATTTACTAACGCTCTCTTCAGCGTCTCTCTCTTTACCGGTCTCTATGTTATACTGTACAGCTGATTTACTAACGCTCTCTTCAGCGTCTCTCTCTCTTTACCGGTCTCTATGTTATACTGTACAGCTGATTTACTAACGCTCTCTTCAGCGTCTCTCTCTTTACCGGTCTCTATGTTATACTGTACAGCTGATTTACTAACGCTCTCTTCAGCGTCTCTCTCTTTACCGGTCTCTATGTTATACTGTACAGCTGATTTACTAACGCTCTCTTCAGCGTCTCTCTCTTTACCGGTCTCTATGTTATACTGTACAGCTGATTTACTAACGCTCTCTTCAGCGTCTCTCTCTCTTTACCGGTCTCTATGTTATACTGTACAGCTGATTTACTAACGCTCTCTTCAGCGTCTCTCTCTTTACCGGTCTCTATGTTATACTGTACAGCTGATTTACTAACGCTCTCTTCAGCGTCTCTCTCTTTACCGGTCTCTATGTTATACTGTACAGCTGATTTACTAACGCTCTCTTCAGCGTCTCTCTCTTTACCGGTCTCTATGTTATACTGTACAGCTGATTTACTAACGCTCTCTTCAGCGTCTCTCTCTTTACCGGTCTCTATGTTATACTGTACAGCTGATTTACTAACGCTCTCTTCAGCGTCTCTCTCTTTACCGGTCTCTATGTTATACTGTACAGCTGATTTACTAACGCTCTCTTCAGCGTCTCTCTCTTTACCGGTCTCTATGTTATACTGTACAGCTGATTTACTAACGCTCTCTTCAGCGTCTCTCTCTTTACCGGTCTCTATGTTATACTGTACAGCTGATTTACTAACGCTCTCTTCAGCGTCTCTCTCTTTACCGGTCTCTATGTTATACTGTACAGCTGATTTACTAACGCTCTCTTCAGCGTCTCTCTCTTTACCGGTCTCTATGTTATACTGTACAGCTGATTTACTAACGCTCTCTTCAGCGTCTCTCTCTTTACCGGTCTCTATGTTATACTGTACAGCTGATTTACTAACGCTCTCTTCAGCGTCTCTCTCTTTACCGGTCTCTATGTTATACTGTACAGCTGATTTACTAACGCTCTCTTCAGCGTCTCTCTCTTTACCGGTCTCTATGTTATACTGTACAGCTGATTTACTAACGCTCTCTTCAGCGTCTCTCTCTTTACCGGTCTCTATGTTATACTGTACAGCTGATTTACTAACGCTCTCTTCAGCGTCTCTCTCTTTACCGGTCTCTATGTTATACTGTACAGCTGATTTACTAACGCTCTCTTCAGCGTCTCTCTCTTTACCGGTCTCTATGTTATACTGTACAGCTGATTTACTAACGCTCTCTTCAGCGTCTCTCTCTTTACCGGTCTCTATGTTATACTGTACAGCTGATTTACTAACGCTCTCTTCAGCGTCTCTCTCTTTACCGGTCTCTATGTTATACTGTACAGCTGATTTACTAACGCTCTCTTCAGCGTCTCTCTCTCTTTACCGGTCTCTATGTTATACTGTACAGCTGATTTACTAACGCTCTCTTCAGCGTCTCTCTCTTTACCGGTCTCTATGTTATACTGTACAGCTGATTTACTAACGCTCTCTTCAGCGTCTCTCTCTTTACCGGTCTCTATGTTATACTGTACAGCTGATTTACTAACGCTCTCTTCAGCGTCTCTCTCTTTACCGGTCTCTATGTTATACTGTACAGCTGATTTACTAACGCTCTCTTCAGCGTCTCTCTCTTTACCGGTCTCTATGTTATACTGTACAGCTGATTTACTAACGCTCTCTTCAGCGTCTCTCTCTTTACCGGTCTCTATGTTATACTGTACAGCTGATTTACTAACGCTCTCTTCAGCGTCTCTCTCTTTACCGGTCTCTATGTTATACTGTACAGCTGATTTACTAACGCTCTCTTCAGCGTCTCTCTCTTTACCGGTCTCTATGTTATACTGTACAGCTGATTTACTAACGCTCTCTTCAGCGTCTCTCTCTTTACCGGTCTCTATGTTATACTGTACAGCTGATTTACTAACGCTCTCTTCAGCGTCTCTCTCTTTACCGGTCTCTATGTTATACTGTACAGCTGATTTACTAACGCTCTCTTCAGCGTCTCTCTCTTTACCGGTCTCTATGTTATACTGTACAGCTGATTTACTAACGCTCTCTTCAGCGTCTCTCTCTTTACCGGTCTCTATGTTATACTGTACAGCTGATTTACTAACGCTCTCTTCAGCGTCTCTCTCTTTACCGGTCTCTATGTTATACTGTACAGCTGATTTACTAACGCTCTCTTCAGCGTCTCTCTCTTTACCGGTCTCTATGTTATACTGTACAGCTGATTTACTAACGCTCTCTTCAGCGTCTCTCTCTTTACCGGTCTCTATGTTATACTGTACAGCTGATTTACTAACGCTCTCTTCAGCGTCTCTCTCTTTACCGGTCTCTATGTTATACTGTACAGCTGATTTACTAACGCTCTCTTCAGCGTCTCTCTCTTTACCGGTCTCTATGTTATACTGTACAGCTGATTTACTAACGCTCTCTTCAGCGTCTCTCTCTTTACCGGTCTCTATGTTATACTGTACAGCTGATTTACTAACGCTCTCTTCAGCGTCTCTCTCTTTACCGGTCTCTATGTTATACTGTACAGCTGATTTACTAACGCTCTCTTCAGCGTCTCTCTCTTTACCGGTCTCTATGTTATACTGTACAGCTGATTTACTAACGCTCTCTTCAGCGTCTCTCTCTTTACCGGTCTCTATGTTATACTGTACAGCTGATTTACTAACGCTCTCTTCAGCGTCTCTCTCTTTACCGGTCTCTATGTTATACTGTACAGCTGATTTACTAACGCTCTCTTCAGCGTCTCTCTCTTTACCGGTCTCTATGTTATACTGTACAGCTGATTTACTAACGCTCTCTTCAGCGTCTCTCTCTTTACCGGTCTCTATGTTATACTGTACAGCTGATTTACTAACGCTCTCTTCAGCGTCTCTCTCTTTACCGGTCTCTATGTTATACTGTACAGCTGATTTACTAACGCTCTCTTCAGCGTCTCTCTCTTTACCGGTCTCTATGTTATACTGTACAGCTGATTTACTAACGCTCTCTTCAGCGTCTCTCTCTTTACCGGTCTCTATGTTATACTGTACAGCTGATTTACTAACGCTCTCTTCAGCGTCTCTCTCTTTACCGGTCTCTATGTTATACTGTACAGCTGATTTACTAACGCTCTCTTCAGCGTCTCTCTCTTTACCGGTCTCTATGTTATACTGTACAGCTGATTTACTAACGCTCTCTTCAGCGTCTCTCTCTTTACCGGTCTCTATGTTATACTGTACAGCTGATTTACTAACGCTCTCTTCAGTGTCTCTCTCTTTACCGGTCTCTATGTTATACTGTACAGCTGATTTACTAACGCTCTCTTCAGCGTCTCTCTCTTTACCGGTCTCTATGTTATACTGTACAGCTGATTTACTAACGCTCTCTTCAGCGTCTCTCTCTTTACCGGTCTCTATGTTATACTGTACAGCTGATTTACTAACGCTCTCTTCAGCGTCTCTCTCTTTACCGGTCTCTATGTTATACTGTACAGCTGATTTACTAACGCTCTCTTCAGCGTCTCTCTCTTTACCGGTCTCTATGTTATACTGTACAGCTGATTTACTAACGCTCTCTTCAGCGTCTCTCTCTTTACCGGTCTCTATGTTATACTGTACAGCTGATTTACTAACGCTCTCTTCAGCGTCTCTCTCTTTACCGGTCTCTATGTTATACTGTACAGCTGATTTACTAACGCTCTCTTCAGCGTCTCTCTCTTTACCGGTCTCTATGTTATACTGTACAGCTGATTTACTAACGCTCTCTTCAGCGTCTCTCTCTTTACCGGTCTCTATGTTATACTGTACAGCTGATTTACTAACGCTCTCTTCAGCGTCTCTCTCTTTACCGGTCTCTATGTTATACTGTACAGCTGATTTACTAACGCTCTCTTCAGCGTCTCTCTCTTTACCGGTCTCTATGTTATACTGTACAGCTGATTTACTAACGCTCTCTTCAGCGTCTCTCTCTTTACCGGTCTCTATGTTATACTGTACAGCTGATTTACTAACGCTCTCTTCAGCGTCTCTCTCTTTACCGGTCTCTATGTTATACTGTACAGCTGATTTACTAACGCTCTCTTCAGCGTCTCTCTCTTTACCGGTCTCTATGTTATACTGTACAGCTGATTTACTAACGCTCTCTTCAGCGTCTCTCTCTTTACCGGTCTCTATGTTATACTGTACAGCTGATTTACTAACGCTCTCTTCAGCGTCTCTCTCTTTACCGGTCTCTATGTTATACTGTACAGCTGATTTACTAACGCTCTCTTCAGCGTCTCTCTCTTTACCGGTCTCTATGTTATACTGTACAGCTGATTTACTAACGCTCTCTTCAGCGTCTCTCTCTTTACCGGTCTCTATGTTATACTGTACAGCTGATTTACTAACGCTCTCTTCAGCGTCTCTCTCTTTACCGGTCTCTATGTTATACTGTACAGCTGATTTACTAACGCTCTCTTCAGCGTCTCTCTCTTTACCGGTCTCTATGTTATACTGTACAGCTGATTTACTAACGCTCTCTTCAGCGTCTCTCTCTTTACCGGTCTCTATGTTATACTGTACAGCTGATTTACTAACGCTCTCTTCAGCGTCTCTCTCTTTACCGGTCTCTATGTTATACTGTACAGCTGATTTACTAACGCTCTCTTCAGCGTCTCTCTCTCTTTACCGGTCTCTATGTTATACTGTACAGCTGATTTACTAACGCTCTCTTCAGCGTCTCTCTCTTTACCGGTCTCTATGTTATACTGTACAGCTGATTTACTAACGCTCTCTTCAGCGTCTCTCTCTTTACCGGTCTCTATGTTATACTGTACAGCTGATTTACTAACGCTCTCTTCAGCGTCTCTCTCTTTACCGGTCTCTATGTTATACTGTACAGCTGATTTACTAACGCTCTCTTCAGCGTCTCTCTCTTTACCGGTCTCTATGTTATACTGTACAGCTGATTTACTAACGCTCTCTTCAGCGTCTCTCTCTTTACCGGTCTCTATGTTATACTGTACAGCTGATTTACTAACGCTCTCTTCAGCGTCTCTCTCTTTACCGGTCTCTATGTTATACTGTACAGCTGATTTACTAACGCTCTCTTCAGCGTCTCTCTCTCTTTACCGGTCTCTATGTTATACTGTACAGCTGATTTACTAACGCTCTCTTCAGCGTCTCTCTCTTTACCGGTCTCTATGTTATACTGTACAGCTGATTTACTAACGCTCTCTTCAGTGTCTCTCTCTTTACCGGTCTCTATGTTATACTGTACAGCTGATTTACTAACGCTCTCTTCAGCGTCTCTCTCTTTACCGGTCTCTATGTTATACTGTACAGCTGATTTACTAACGCTCTCTTCAGCGTCTCTCTCTTTACCGGTCTCTATGTTATACTGTACAGCTGATTTACTAACGCTCTCTTCAGCGTCTCTCTCTTTACCGGTCTCTATGTTATACTGTACAGCTGATTTACTAACGCTCTCTTCAGTGTCTCTCTCTCTTTACCGGTCTCTATGTTATACTGTACAGCTGATTTACTAACGCTCTCTTCAGTGTCTCTCTCTCTTTACCGGTCTCTATGTTATACTGTACAGCTGATTTACTAACGCTCTCTTCAGCGTCTCTCTCTTTACCGGTCTCTATGTTATACTGTACAGCTGATTTACTAACGCTCTCTTCAGCGTCTCTCTCTTTACCGGTCTCTATGTTATACTGTACAGCTGATTTACTAACGCTCTCTTCAGCGTCTCTCTCTTTACCGGTCTCTATGTTATACTGTACAGCTGATTTACTAACGCTCTCTTCAGCGTCTCTCTCTTTACCGGTCTCTATGTTATACTGTACAGCTGATTTACTAACGCTCTCTTCAGCGTCTCTCTCTTTACCGGTCTCTATGTTATACTGTACAGCTGATTTACTAACGCTCTCTTCAGCGTCTCTCTCTTTACCGGTCTCTATGTTATACTGTACAGCTGATTTACTAACGCTCTCTTCAGCGTCTCTCTCTTTACCGGTCTCTATGTTATACTGTACAGCTGATTTACTAACGCTCTCTTCAGCGTCTCTCTCTTTACCGGTCTCTATGTTATACTGTACAGCTGATTTACTAACGCTCTCTTCAGTGTCTCTCTCTTTACCGGTCTCTATGTTATACTGTACAGCTGATTTACTAACGCTCTCTTCAGCGTCTCTCTCTTTACCGGTCTCTATGTTATACTGTACAGCTGATTTACTAACGCTCTCTTCAGCGTCTCTCTCTCTTTACCGGTCTCTATGTTATACTGTACAGCTGATTTACTAACGCTCTCTTCAGCGTCTCTCTCTTTACCGGTCTCTATGTTATACTGTACAGCTGATTTACTAACGCTCTCTTCAGTGTCTCTCTCTCTTTACCGGTCTCTATGTTATACTGTACAGCTGATTTACTAACGCTCTCTTCAGCGTCTCTCTCTTTACCGGTCTCTATGTTATACTGTACAGCTGATTTACTAACGCTCTCTTCAGCGTCTCTCTCTTTACCGGTCTCTATGTTATACTGTACAGCTGATTTACTAACGCTCTCTTCAGTGTCTCTCTCTTTACCGGTCTCTATGTTATACTGTACAGCTGATTTACTAACGCTCTCTTCAGCGTCTCTCTCTTTACCGGTCTCTATGTTATACTGTACAGCTGATTTACTAACGCTCTCTTCAGCGTCTCTCTCTTTACCGGTCTCTATGTTATACTGTACAGCTGATTTACTAACGCTCTCTTCAGTGTCTCTCTCTTTACCGGTCTCTATGTTATACTGTACAGCTGATTTACTAACGCTCTCTTCAGCGTCTCTCTCTTTACCGGTCTCTATGTTATACTGTACAGCTGATTTACTAACGCTCTCTTCAGCGTCTCTCTCTTTACCGGTCTCTATGTTATACTGTACAGCTGATTTACTAACGCTCTCTTCAGCGTCTCTCTCTCTTTACCGGTCTCTATGTTATACTGTACAGCTGATTTACTAACGCTCTCTTCAGTGTCTCTCTCTCTTTACCTGGTCTCTATGTTATACTGTACAGCTGATTTACTAACGCTCTCTTCAGCGTCTCTCTCTCTTTACCGGTCTCTATGTTATACTGTACAGCTGATTTACTAACGCTCTCTTCAGCGTCTCTCTCTCTTTACCGGTCTCTATGTTATACTGTACAGCTGATTTACTAACGCTCTCTTCAGCGTCTCTCTCTTTACCGGTCTCTATGTTATACTGTACAGCTGATTTACTAACGCTCTCTTCAGCGTCTCTCTCTCTTTACCGGTCTCTATGTTATACTGTACAGCTGATTTACTAACGCTCTCTTCAGCGTCTCTCTCTCTTTACCGGTCTCTATGTTATACTGTACAGCTGATTTACTAACGCTCTCTTCAGCGTCTCTCTCTTTACCGGTCTCTATGTTTGTTACGGTTGCCTCCAGGCTGGCTGGAAGTTGGACCGTAGAAAAGGATGCTCCTAGCGCTCACCAAAGGAGCAGCAGCACCGTGGACACTATAACTGCTGCGTAGCCACCATAAGTAATGCAGACTCTATGAACCACCGCTGCTGGGCTGGTATCTCGCCGTCTGCTCTGCGCCCTGGACCTACGACCAGGCTCCAGTAGGTGAACCTCTTCCATCTGTAGCAATCCCTGTAGCTAAGGGAGTATGAAGAGCATAGCAATCCCTGTAGTGATATAAGCTGTATCCTACAAACATGAGTCAAAGCTTCAAGTTAGAGGGTCAACATAGGTCTGATTAGACAATGGGAAAGTTGATCACTAAACCTAATTAGAGCTAATCCCAGCAGACTTGTATTTAGAATAGGTTTCTTGAAGCTGAACAAAATTTAACTCTTAATGGCACAATCTTCCAGGGGCCATAGTCATGAGGAAGGAGGCTGGCAAATAGGCTTCTCCAAAATCCAGGGAAGCAGGGCAATTTTCCATTTAAAGGGCCAGTTACACATAGCAGTTTGTAACATATCTCCCCTTTTGGAGGGAGACTAACCAGGCACCTGACCTTCTGTCGGTCAGTGCCTAAGTTAGTCTCGCAACCCACCCACAAATAAACATTAGCAGCACAGTAGCCCCCCCACAATAAGTAGTACTGGCCTGTAGGTTCCAGGTTATAGGATGAAAGGATAGCATCCTCTGCCTTCCTGGCGCAGCTGGGCAAATAGCTGATGGTACTTGGGGGGCAGAGGCCAGCGGCACTCTGCCCTGGTGCCAGCGCTTCTGCTGGGGTGAGGGGTTTGCAGGCCAGTCCTGTAACAAGGGGGTCTGTAGGGCAGAGGCCAGCAGCGCTCTGTCCTGATGCCAGCTCTTCTGCTGGGGGAATTGGGGCATAGTCCTGCCCGGTGGCAAAGGGAACGTGGGGGTCAGTGGGGGTTAACATCTCCACTGTTAACCCTGGGCCCAAGTTAGGAGTTAGCTGGGGAGGGGGAGATTGGCTTACCTCCTCCTCCTGATACTCCGGTGGCCGTTGGGAAGGGAGGTCGATGCTCTCCGCTTCCTGTGGAACATGCTGCGGCTGGGGAGAGAGACCGGTTGTCTCCTCTCCCTGGAAGGCACACTCCGGCTGGGGAGGGAGGTCGATGCTCTCCCCTCCCTGTAGCTGGGTCTGTCGCTGGGGATCTGGGCCGCCTGCCCAGCATCCCTGTAGGGCCGGTAGAGAGACTGCGGTCCCATCTCCACCTGCCTGCTGGGGGTCCTCCCAGGACCAGTCTATGAGGCCTGCTGCCTCTGGTATCTCTGGCTGGGGAAGGAGACTGGTTGTCTCTTCCCTCTGCACGGTATACTGCCGCTGGGGAGGGAGGTCGCTGCTCTCCTCTCCCTGTAACTCCGGCTGCCGCTGGGGAGGGAGGTCGTTGCTCTCCGCTCCCTGTGACTCACTTTCTCGCTGGAGACCAGGTGTCCAGACCCTCAAACTCCACAGTTGGCGCTCAAAGGCTCGTGCCGCTTTGTTCTCCGTATCCAATTCCCGGATGATGCGACTGACTACCTCCTGCGCAGGGTCTGGACCATATCGGACTAGCCGCCTCTTTACCTCTGGAACGAAATCCGCGCCCTCATAGCGACGGATCAGGTTGAGGTGCTCTTCACAGGGTTCTGACCAGTGTCTTGTCAGCTCCATGCTGCTGTAGGTAGGGACGCTACGCAGTGGCTAGCGTTGCCCTCAATAACTCTCCTACGATACCAGTGCTGTTGTGGTGCTGCTCCTTGCGCTAGGACGCTAATCCCACCGCTGCCGCCAAATGTTACGGTTGCCTCCAGGCTGGCTGGAAGTTGGACCGTAGAAAAGGATGCTCCTAGCGCTCACCAAAGGAGCAGCAGCACCGTGGACACTATAACTGCTGCGTAGCCACCATAAGTAATGCAGACTCTATGAACCACCGCTGCTGGGCTGGTATCTCGCCGTCTGCTCTGCGCCCTGGACCTACGACCAGGCTCCAGTAGGTGAACCTCTTCCATCTGTAGCAATCCCTGTAGCTAAGGGAGTATGAAGAGCATAGCAATCCCTGTAGTGATATAAGCTGTATCCTACAAACATGAGTCAAAGCTTCAAGTTAGAGGGTCAACATAGGTCTGATTAGACAATGGGAAAGTTGATCACTAAACCTAATTAGAGCTAATCCCAGCAGACTTGTATTTAGAATAGGTTTCTTGAAGCTGAACAAAATTTAACTCTTAATGGCACAATCTTCCAGGGGCCATAGTCATGAGGAAGGAGGCTGGCAAATAGGCTTCTCCAAAATCCAGGGAAGCAGGGCAATTTTCCATTTAAAGGGCCAGTTACACATAGCAGTTTGTAACAATGTTATACTGTACAGCTGATTTACTAACGCTCTCTTCAGCGTCTCTCTCTTTACCGGTCTCTATGTTATACTGTACAGCTGATTTACTAACGCTCTCTTCAGCGTCTCTCTCTTTACCGGTCTCTATGTTATACTGTACAGCTGATTTACTAACGCTCTCTTCAGTGTCTCTCTCTCTTTACCGGTCTCTATGTTATACTGTACAGCTGATTTACTAACGCTCTCTTCAGCGTCTCTCTCTTTACCGGTCTCTATGTTATACTGTACAGCTGATTTACTAACGCTCTCTTCAGCATCTCTCTCTTTACCGGTCTCTGTGTTATACTGTACAGCTGATTTACTAACGCTCTCTTCAGCGTCTCTCTCTCTTTACCCGGTCTCTATGTTATACTGTACAGCTGATTTACTAACGCTCTCTTCAGCGTCTCTCTCTCTTTACTGGTCTCTATGTTATACTGTACAGCTGATTTACTAACGCTCTCTTCAGCGTCTCTCTCTCTCTTTACCGGTCTCTATGTTATACTGTACAGCTGATTTACTAACGCTCTCTTCAGCGTCTCTCTCTTTACCGGTCTCTATGTTATACTGTACAGCTGATTTACTAACGCTCTCTTCAGTGTCTCTCTCTTTACCGGTCTCTATGTTATACTGTACAGCTGATTTACTAACGCTCTCTTCAGCGTCTCTCTCTTTACCGGTCTCTATTTTATACTGTACAGCTGATTTACTAACGCTCTCTTCAGCGTCTCTCTCTCTTTACCGGTCTCTATGTTATACTGTACAGCTGATTTACTAACGCTCTCTTCAGCGTCTCTCTCTTTACCGGTCTCTATGTTATACTGTACAGCTGATTTACTAACGCTCTCTTCAGTGTCTCTCTCTCTTTACCGGTCTCTATGTTATACTGTACAGCTGATTTACTAACGCTCTCTTCAGTGTCTCTCTCTCTTTACCGGTCTCTATGTTATACTGTACAGCTGATTTACTAACGCTCTCTTCAGCGTCTCTCTCTCTTTACCCGTCTCTATGTTATACTGTACAGCTGATTTACTAACACTCTCTTCAGTGTCTCTCTCTTTACCGGTCTCTATGTTATACTGTACAGCTGATTTACTAACGCTCTCTTCAGCGTCTCTCTCTTTACCGGTCTCTATGTTATACTGTACAGCTGATTTACTAACGCTCTCTTCAGCGATTCTTCTCTTTACCGGTCTCTATGTTATACTGTACAGCTGAG